>NC_056741.1:253299931-253342431 GCF_019279795.1 Protopterus annectens | reverse complement strand
ATCTTGTTTATCTTTCTGTGTTTACTTTGCAACCTGATATAGTTTCTTTGTGCCACCTACCGAGTCACTTTCCAAAAGTTGGTAGAGTGCCTCTAATGCCTTGCTCTTTGCTACTGCAACTACTCTTAGTCTCTTTGTTGGCCACCAAGTATTCCTTCCTAGCCAGTGTCTGGTGTTATCTCCCACTTTTTCCTGTACCCCTTTCTTTTGATGACTTCCTGGACTTCTGTGTTCTACCACCAGCTTTCCTTGTGTACCTGGCTTGGCTGCATATCTGTTCTGTTTTGAAGCATTTTCTTCTTCAACTCCACCCATTTCCATTTATTTCTTGAGGTGCTAGAGCCCTGAATAATTCATTGAACTGTTGTGCTTTCTCTCCAGTCAGCTTCCAGGTTTTCAGCCTGGTCTCTGACCTTAGATCCTACTCTGACCACTGATTGCAGCTGATTGTGGCAACCAGTGGTTTATGTTGGGGGCAGACTGTTTCACTGAGGATGGCTTTGCAGTCATTTTTATTCTCCCCCAGTAGCCTTTCCTTATTAGGAAGGAAGGAGTCTACCTGAGTTGGATGTTGGTCACTTTTGTGTGTGATCTTGTGACTCTCTCTCGACTACTATTAGAGCTGTCTGGGTATCTTTCTTCCACATTGCTGTCATTTCTGCTTGCAAATCCTGATATTTTATGACTTTGTGACTCTGCACGCAGGACACTGTAGTCACTGGGTGTCGCAATTTCAATGATCAATGCTTCTTTTGTACTCTTTTCTTGGATCACTATATCCAGTTTTCTGGCATCTATCTTTTGAACTGTTGGTAATGGATGATTCCATGTGATGTAGACTTCATCATTTTCTGTGATGCTTTGTGGCTCATATTTCCATTGTATTTTCAGCTACTTCAGTATCATAATGTTTGCACAATCCCCAGTGCAACAGTTTTGCCACATTATTATGCCTTTCAGTATACAGTCCTTCTGCCATTAGTATGTTGCAACCAGCAATGAGGTGTGCAACAGTTTCCAAGACTGTTTTACAAAACGTAAAAACGTACATTTGTCTGTTTCTCCCACCTGTTCAATGGATTTTACAATGTGTACATAGCCCACTATCTTGTGCCGCCAATGTTAACCTTTCATCTCTTGGTTTGAATTTGTCTCTCCTTAACCATTCCTGCATTCGTTCCTGATCAACATGAGGTTCTTCCAGAAGTTTTCCATACTTGGCAACTGTGTTTAAGCATTTTCCACATTTCTTGCCTTCGCATCTGGTCCTTCACTTTATATTCTTTCTTTTGTATTTTGGCACATTCAGGTGCTGCCTGCTTTTTATCTACTTTTGATTTCCATTCCTGCTTGATGCAGTTATGCTGCTAGTCTAAGCAGGGAAGTCATCTTAGATTTATTCTTTTCGTGTTTCAAAACTTTCACTACATTTGGGTCTTGTGTGGTCAGCAGATATGTATGGAGTCCCACAACTGCAGATTTGAACATATAATCAATTTCAAGGAGGCCCATCCCTCCTTCGGACCGGGGAATATATGATCTTGGTATGCACTGATTTTTATAAATCATTTCATGAGCATGAAGCATCCTTCCTGTTTTCCTATCCAACATGTCTTGGTTCCAGTCAGTCACTCCAAAACTGTGAGTTAGGACAGGAAGAGCAAATTGGGTTATAGCTTGGATTTTGTCCCTAGATGCCAAAGCTGTTTTCAGGATTAATTTAAGTCTTGTAAAGTACTCCTTACTAAGTTTTATTTATATTTGTTCATGTTTTATTGTTGATCCTTCAATTTCCAAATATTTATACACTCCCTCTTGCTCAAGTTCTTTGTCACATTTGTGTCCCAAACTGATGTTTTCTTGGTGCTGCAGTTTTCCTGATTTTAAAGGTTGCTTTTTCACATTTATCGAGACCAAATGACATTCTTATATCTGAAAATTTTTGACAACTTGCAGTTGTAGTTTCAGTTCCTCATTTGATGAGCTATACAGTTTCAAATCATCGACATAGAGAAGATAAGTCTTTACACTTTGTTGTTTTCTAGGAGCCAAATTATAGCCTAAGCTGTTAAGTAGACAGTTTAATGGGTTAAGGGAAAGGTAGAATAGCAGTGATGACAGTCACCCCTGAATATCCCCCTTTGAATTTTTATCCCTGGAATAATAATTTGTCCTTTATCATGGCTTAATTGCAGAGTGGTCTGCCACTGTTTCATGGTCACTGTAATGTAGTTGATCAGTGTAGGTTTTATCTTGTACATTTTTAAGCACTCTTTTATCCATGAATGTGGGATACTACCAAATGCTTTTTTGTAGACAATCCATGCCATACTTAAATTCTTTCCTTATTAATAGTTCTGATCTATCACTTTAACAGCAAATGATCCTTTGTTCCATATGACTTTCTTTTACTGCCCTTTTGTTCTGTTGCCATAATTGAGTTTTCTCCTAAATGACTATAGACTGTCGGCATCAATTCCAGTGTATAGTTTATACGTTGTCGGAAGAGTTGGTCTATAATTTTTAGAGTAGCTTGCAGGTTCACTCTTAAGTAGGAGCATAGTTTTTCTTGTTAGCCAGGTTGTTGTCTTTTCGGGATGCACTTATAAATAGTTCTTGCTCATGGATAAATCTTCATGTAAAGATGTTAATACTTTTAGCCAGACGTTAGGTACTGCATCTGTGCCTGGGGTTTTCCAATTTGAGGCTTTTCTTAACTTTGTTTCAATCTCTCTGGCTGTTACGTCATCAGATTTCATATCCTGTACATTAAACTTCTTATTCTTTGCTTCTGTCCATTTAGCAACCTTTTATGTTCCACAGGATCTTCATAGATACTTTTTCAAGATTTATCTATGTCTTCCTTTTTTGGTGGTCTTTCAGTTCCTTTTATCTTATTTCCCAGTTCTCTGTAAAACTTTTTTGGGTCATCGGTAAGTTGCTTATTTTGTACTTTTCTTTTATATTTATCTGCATATCTTCTAAGTTTTTCCACCTGTGCTGAGAGTTTGCTTATTTGCAG
Organism: Protopterus annectens; assembly: GCF_019279795.1. NCBI lineage: Eukaryota > Metazoa > Chordata > Ceratodontiformes > Protopteridae > Protopterus > Protopterus annectens. The sequence continues at coordinate 253,339,409 of NC_056741.1, read as the reverse complement.
TAGTGCATGATGGATCCTGATCTGTTCTAATACTGCGCATTGCTTTTATCACATCTATTTTTCTAAGTATTTCCATTGATCTGTTCCCTCTTCTATACTCTTCTAACAGTGACACTTCTTGCCTTAGTTGTTTTATAGTTTTCTCTAGTTGATACTTCCATGATGGTATTCAATTTCTCCCCTTTCTCACCCTCACTACCCTGTGTTCTTGTGGTAGAACTGTATCCGTTATTAATTTAGCTGGACAGTAATATATCCTGTTTACCTTGGTTATATTGCATGGATCTCTATTGACAGTCCTAATTGTCATTTGTTTTATCAAACTTCTGACTTTTTGGATTTTATTGACCTTCTGCAGTCTATCTATCTCTATTACATCAAGCAACTCTTCTCTTAGCTCATTTTCTTCTAAACTGAGAGCACATTTTTTGTTTTCCATTTCCTGCAGGCATTCTATAGAAAGTTCTATTGCATCTTCCTGTGGCACATTCTCTTCACTTTCATCCTGCGCCATCTGTTGCTCTGTCATATGCGAACTCATTGACCTATCACTCCTCGACATTAACTGTCAGTTTCCTGTTCCTTCCCTTGCCGTCCAGCTTCAAGTGAATGTTTGTACTTGTTTCCTGTGGAAGGCTCCAAAATATCTTCATATGGGGTCTATATTAAATCAGTGAATGCTGATTTATCGACCCCATATAAGAGAAAGTTTGCAATCCTGAACACTTGGAACAGTGCCCCCCCCCCCCCCCGGGAAAAAAAAATAAAAATAAAAACTTCAAAACATTACATAAAGTGGGGGTTGTGCCCCCTCCCCACACCTCCCTACTTAAATATACCAACTCCGAGATCTCACTACAGTGAGGAAAACTGCAAAGTAACTGAGGCAGCCAAGCGATTTCTTTCCCAGGGAAAGAAATCACTTGTATGCAGTTTTGCTATTTTGCTGTTTCGTGCTTTCAAGTTTGATCGAGATGCATTTGAAGGATTGCGTCTTCGATTTATATAATAGGAACCCCTCATATGGCGTATGACCAGTTTGCTTCCCATTCCACTGGTTTCCCCTTAATTTGGAGTTCCATTGCTCTATCCTTTTGTGGTGCTTTCTGAATTAGATTTTCTGCACTGAATCCTTCACTTTGGAGGTAGACCATAACCTCAGTTTCTATTTCTTTAACTCCTCCATTACTAATCTCCTTTTCTTCTTTTCTTCTTTGTCTTGTTTTGTATTGTAAAGTTTTCCATGTCCGGAATCCTTTGCCTGTATTTCTCTTCAAATATCTTTGGTGCTGCTCTTTTTGTATTTATTTGTTTTGCTTTCTCCTTTGCATAGATATTACACTATATTAACTCTCTTTTTTTTTCTTTCCCATGTTCATATTTCTTCTTCAGATGTCTCCTCATCTTCCTGTTTCTCCCTACTTTGGGGACTCGTTCCATCATGCTGCGATGTAACCTGTTAGACCTTCTACACCAAATCCTTCACTTCGCAGGCACTCCATAACTTCAACTTCTATTTTTTTAACTTCTGCTTTACTATGCTGCTTTTCTACATTCTGTCTTTGTGATGATATTTTTTATTGTGAAATTTTCCAAGTCTGGATGCCTTTACCTGTATATTCGAATATCTTTGGGGCTGCCTTCTTTATGTTGATTAATTTGGCTTTCGCCTTTGCATAAATATTGTACCATATCAAATCTCTTTCCCATGTCAATATTTCTTTTATACTTTTCAAAAATATCTAGGTTTTGTTGTTTATATTTTTGCACATCCTCCGATGTTTCTTTTTCCAAACAGGTCAAAGTTTCTTGGTCTATATATTGTTTTTCAAAAATCTGTTGTATTAATGACCACAAATTTTTATTTGAAGCTTCTGACAGTTTTTCTTGCAGAAGTATTTTTCTTTCCTCTAATTTCTCTCAATCTTTTTGTATATCTTGTGTCTAGAAATTCTGGGCGTTTTGCATAATAGTAACAATACATAATTTCTTTCTTATCCTCAATAGTCCTAGTCCACTGTATCATCTTTATGGCTCTTCTTTGGCCTATCAGTTGTTTGAATCTCTTTATTAACAAATTTTAATATGAGTCAAAGAAGCGAACAAACATACAATAAAACAATAATGCATATAAGAAATATACATTGTAGGTAGCTATTTACAAATACGCCTCATGTCCAAAGAAGAGGAAAGGTTGTTAGAGTCAAGCTAAAATGTGGCCAAATGTGTCCCAGCATTCAGTAAAGTATGTGTGGAATTTGAGTGTAAATTAAGTATTTATGTGTGAGTAAATGTTTGATAGCTAGGTGTTTAAATCCATCCCATGAGAGGAGAGATCTATCTTTCCAGTTAAGAGTAATATAAAATGTAATTAAGGTAGTCTTAGTCTGTAGTCTGGGGGGGGGGGGGGGTATGTAATCTAAAGTAGACTTCTCGTAGCCCATCTTTTCCAGCTGAACTCTGAGTGAGCACCAAAATCTGTAGGAGCATTTACAGCTCTAACAAAATTTGAAGTAGATCAGCTTTTATGGTTGATGCAGTGTGGGCAGTGAGGAGAGGATGAGGGGTAGATTTTGTTCAGTGTGGTTGGAGTGAGGTAAGTATTGTTATAGTTTGGTATACTTAAGTTTTTAAGGGAGAACTTTTGAGGTTAGTTGGATGGCTTGGGAAATTTGATTAGATGAAATTGAATGATCTAGGTCTTTCCAATACTTTGAAAAAAATATAATTTTTGGTTCTAATTGAAAGTATGACTTTGAGTTAATCATTTTCCTTTTTAGAGAAAGCAAGTTCCATATAGTTTTGCAGGTTTTTATATCATTAGCAGTTAGAGTTCTTTCTTCCAAGGTGTTGAGAGAGATCAAGAATTTGTCTTAGAATTATTGTGTAGCTTTTAGGTAGATTCATCTCACATCACTAATATATTTATTTTTAAAGGAAAATATGTCAGCTAAAGTTATACCTTTAAGAAGGGGGTATATATTTAAGTTAATCATTTTATTGTTTAGTTTAAGGTTAGGATTGGAGTGGATTGGTTGTAAAGTGTTAAAAGCATTGAATAAATTTAAAGATTTGAAAATCTTTTGAAGGATAGTTATTGTGTGCTTTATAGATATGTGTATTTTAGAATTTTTCATATTTTCAGTATTAAGAAAAGAGAGTGGGTTTGGTGTTAAAGTTGAATGTTTTAACATAATTATAAAACAGTTTTGCCCAGGCAGGGAACCAATGAGATGAGTCTGGGGTATAAGTCAGATATTGTTATTGTTCTATTACTATTAATAATATCATAATAAAGTTTGAAGTCAGGTAGACCTAAACCACCCTTGTCTTCGGGAAATGTTAAGCTTCTGTAACTGATTCTTATTGATTTGGGGGACCATAAGAATTTAGAGAGAGAGGAGTGAAGAGATTTAAAAAAAATTGTGAATGGTTAAATTAGAAGCATTGAAAATATAGAGAACTCTGGGTAGGGTATTTATTTTGATTGTGGCTACTTTAGCAAGGAATGGGAGATGCAATTTTGCCCACCTATTTAGATCTTGATTAGTATTGCACCAGAGTTTGGTAATGTTGTATAAATAAGTTTGTTTTGGGCCTTGGTGAAATGATACCCTTAAGTGTTGTAGAGAATTGATTTCAGAGGATACAGTGCAAGTAGGTAGTGGACAAAGAGGGTTAATGGGAAAGATAGCGGTTTTCTGTACTCAAGATATTTTAACTACAAATTAAACTTTATCAGTTGAGTCCATTATTTTCTTTTTTTTTTTTTTCAAAACGGGTTTATTGTTTTAACATATAAGAGAAATATCATAACAATTTTATACAAGTAATTAAAAATAGGTATTATAATATTCAACAAAACAACTAAAGTATTTACAAAGACATCCACTACAATCAGATCAATTAATTAAACTAAAATACCGTGCTATTGAAATTAGAATTTTTTTAACAAATTTTGTAAATTATCCCATACAATATAATATGATGTTTTTCTAGTTGTTCTCATTCTAATTGTGCTTATTTCCATATGGCACATTATATTCATAACATTTTTAAATTCATTGAACAAAGGAGGTGTATCTGAAATCCAATTTCTAGTTATTATTTTCCTGGCCACTGCTAGGATAGACCGTAACAAGGGAAGCTTAATCTTTTTAACACATTGAGGTACAGGTGTGTTGAATAATATAAGAGACTTAGAAATAATGAAATTATCTGTAAAAAGAGCCTGCAAAAATTCATTAATTGACTTCCAGTATTCTTTCAACTTCATACAGTCATAAAACATATGAGCCCAGTCAGCATTAATTTCTACATTACATCTCTTACATAGATTCTTTATTATTTATTTTATTCATCATCAAAGGTGTATAAAAAGATCTATATAAAAATTTCCATGTATAAAGTCTCCAGACAATGGAAGATGTAGTTCTGTAAGCAGATTCCAATATATATTGTTTATCTTGTTGAGTTGGTGGGTCCCCATTAATAGAGGTGAAATAATTCCAGTATGAATCTACACTGTAAAAAGTTTCTTGTCTGATAATTTTATGTATATATGAAAGTTTACCTTTATCAGAAACTTTATGCTGTAAATTTAATATCAAGTAATCAATCAGTTTTGGAATAGATTATTTAACTGTTATAGACATTAGATCTATTCTATCAATGAGATGTTGTCTAAAGATCTGAACCTCTAACCAGCAAGTTTCTCTTAGATCAAATTCTTGTTTTAAGAAATCTAGATTTTTAACTTTATTATCAGATATCAGCTGATACCAGTACTTTAGATCATTATCTATAGCTAAATGAGCTCCTTCAGAAGTAGATGACATAAGCATACCCTGAGTATACATTATAGGGAATACAATAAAATTCCATTCCCTATACTTAGGGTGCATGAATATAAAGTTACGATAACTAATAATAATATTTAATGGGTAACGAACCATATGTTTAGGTGTAATAGGTGAAGTACAAAATTCCTTTAGCAACCACAACATGGAGTTATTTACAATCATATTTTTATGTGTTAAGGAGATTTTCATGAAGTGCATACTAATTAGCTCCCAATAATCTTTCCATTTTGTGATATATGACTGATCTATTAATAAAGTAATAACTTTTATAATAGAAGAGATAATATATAAATTAAAGTCTGGAAAAGAAATACCCCCTTGAGACCAGCTATTAGTATGTTTCTTTAATGCAATCCTAGGTCTATTAGGTGCCCATAAGAAATTTAACATTAGTATATTCAGTTTCTTGATAATTATTTTTGTAGGTGAAAGTATTATTGATTGTATTAAGTATAAAATCTTGGGGAATATTATCATTTTAATAATTGTAAGTCTCTCCTCCATAGTAAAAAACATATTATTCCAGGTATTAAAAAGATTTTGTATATTAAGAAAACAGGTATTATAGTTATTATATATAATACATTTAATATCTTTAGATAGTATTATACCTAAATAAGTTATCTGACCTGAATTGGGTACATATTTAATAAAATCACTAATGAGAATATTTTTTCGTGTATATATAGGTAGTATTTTAGTTTTTTCTTCATTGAATATTAAACCAGAAATACTTTTAAAATTCATCATTTTATCAAATAAAGACTGCATAGAAGAATTAGATCCTGCTGATGTAATTAGAACATCATCTGCAAAAAGTTGAATTTTTGATGTTGTATTTTCGTCTATTTCAAAACCCTCTATGTCAGTACTGTTTCTAATCAAATTAGCCCAAAGCTCCATTACTAAAGTGAATAATAGTGGAGAAAGTGGACATCCTTGCTTTGTACCTTTAAGAATGGGTATTTTTTGTGAAACATATGTTCCTACCTTAATATAAGCCAGCGTTCCTTTGTATAAATGCTCAATTAAATTTACAAATGCATCAGAGAAGTTTGTGCATTTCAGTAAGGTAAACAGATAGTCCCAACTTACTGAATCAAATGCTGAACCTATATCAAGACTAATAAGTGTTAAATCTTTCTTTTTCCTATTTGCAAAATCAATTAATGTTACAGTTCTTCTTATATTATCAAAAGTATTTCTATTTACAATGAAGCCCGTCTGATCTATATCTATAATGCCGGGGATGATTGTCTTCAATCTGTCAGCAAAAATACTCATAAACATTTTATAATCAACATTAAGTAATGAGATGGGTCAATATGAAGAACATCTAGCTGGATCTTTATTAGGTTTTAAAATTGGTGAAATAAATGTATATTGCCAAGATGGGGGGGTTATTAACTCAGTTTGGGCCAAAATAAAAACCTTATGTATTAATGAATATGTAGTTTTAGAAAGGATTTTATATATCTCTGGTATAATACCATCATTACCCGGTGCTTTGTTTGATTTAAGCTTATTTATTTGTGTAATAACTTCTGTATATGAAATACTCTTGTCCAATAGTTTAATCTGTTGTTTATTAAGCTTTTTATTATGTTTGTGGTTATAAACTCCTTTATTTTATCTTTAGGTTCCATGTTAATGTTGTTATGGTTAATCTTGTGAAAGTGATTTCTAAATTCATCCAGTATTTCTGGTATACTAGAAACATTCTTCTTTTTCCTTAGAGAAAAGATTTCTTTGATATGGTTTTGTTTATTCAATCTTTTTTGTTTTATTTTTAAGTCTATGTAAGTATTTGGGGCTTATTGAATAAGACAAAAACTTGTGTTTCTCTAAAGTTATTTTAACTATGAGTTAAAATTTCTTTGTATTTCTCATTTAGTTTGTTTATTTCTTCAATAACTTTCTTGTCCATAATATTTTTTTTATTATTATGTTAAGAGTCTAATTTACTTTGAATATCTAACAATTCCTTATCCCAAGATTTCCTTTTATTATTATACCATCTGATACTTTGTCCATATAGATATGATTTTAAGGCATCCCAAACATAGACAATGGAGACTTCAGGAGTATTATTTATGTCTAGAAAATGTTGTACTTCTGAAAGTATATATTCTTTATAGTCTTTTAGCTGAGTTAAGTATGCTGGTATCCTTTTGATCTGAACATTATGAGTATTGTTTATCATGAATTCAAAAACAATTGAGTTATGATCAGATATAGGACATGAAATGATTTTGAAATTAATTAAATCTGTTACCATCTGGTTAGAAATAAAGACCCTATCTATTTTTGAATAAGTTTTGTATCTGTTAGAAAAAAAGGTGTATGGTAATGATTTTGAATCTATCTGATTATTAATATCATTCAAATGATAAGAATTAGCAAAATCATTTAAATGTTTTGCATTAGATGTAATTCTTCTTTTCCTTATAGTGGTAGTATCACTTTCATGTAGTATACAATTAAAATCACCAGCTAAAATAATATCCCCTATAGAGAATGATATGATCTTATCAATATGATGTTTCACTGTATTAATACCAATTCCAGGTATCCAATATACATTAAAGTGTAAGTCTTCCCATTAATTTGTATTGTAACCATACAAAACATTCCTTTGTCATCCTGAAAAGACTTAATGGTTTTAGGAATGGGCATACTTTTATTCCATAAAATAGCCACTCCTCTTTTTCTGAGTGTGCTCTGAACTAACCAATACTGTATACTTATTAGTGGCTAGTTTATCAATATCTTTTTTCAAGAGATGGGGTTCTTGCAGGAAGACTAGATTGGCCTTGTGTAAATTAATGTATCTTATTAGGCTTGCCCTTTTACACGGATTATTCAATCCATTAATGTTTAAAGAAATTCCTTTTAAAGATGTCATTTGGCATTTTTAAAACTCAAGAATCTTATGATCGAAATAACAAATAAGATAAATAATGTTACATCTCCTCTTTTAGGTGTACCTTTAAATATAGCTGTATTTATTAAATCTCTTATGGGATTTTGTATAGGATTCAATTTTGTTTGTAGTGACAATGAGTGTACAAAATATATTGTGTATGTCAAAACTATATACATATAACAATGAACAAGTGAAAATAATGTAAGGATTAAACCTTGCATCCAGCCTGGAGTTGAAAACTCCAACTTAGAGTAGTATTTACTACTCAAGTTAACCCCCTACCCTAAGCAGCAGTACCTCAGCTACCACCTTATCAATTTAATACTAGTTATATTTAACTGAGGTTAACAGTTTTCAATTCAATTATCTATCAAGACAAAACTACACATTTGGTAAAACAGCATCATATAAACTAAAATAAACTTTTTTTTTTTTTTTTTTTTTTTTTAAACTGTTCATACTACTATATAGATCTATGTAATATATAACACTTGTATTCAAATAGCATTCAAATAATCTTGATGTTAGAAATCCAGAGGAGAGAAAATTAGGTTCTAACATTCATTTAAATCAAAAACTTTGGCTAATATGATTCAGACATTACATATATTAAGATGCATCTATTTTCTGTCATGTGAATACTGTTAACAGCTTCCAAAAAAAAAAAAATCTTGAATTGTTTGTATATGAGCATTTACTTAAACTCATTATTGTCAATAGAGTAAAATATTGTATTCATAAAAATTATTTTAAATCATATTGCATAGTTATGCAAATTCTCAAACACTTGCATTATTAAAAAAAAAAAAAAAGCCAACACACACATACATACACACACACATACACACACACACACACACACACATATATATATATATATATATATATATATATATATATATATATATATCTGATCTCACTGAGTTATGTCCTTGTTGAGCACTATCCTACTTGCTGTCCCTAGAATAAATCTGTCTGCTTTATAGAAAATAATGCACAGCAAACACATTTTAGTAACCAGATTTTACAATCATGCTAACCTACTGCTTTAAAATATATCACATGACATTTCTTCCAGAATAGAATTATAAAATTGTTTATGCTTGTCAATCAGATGAATTAAATGAATTATAATAAAGTATATGTTTGGAACAGAAGTTTTTAACACAGATTATTATGCTGCTGTTAAGTAGATTTTCAAAAACATTTAAATAAATGTTTCATTTTCTATGCCTTCTAAAATAAGACATTTACTTACTACAAGAAACTACATCATTTAAACTCATTATAACTGACATTTTATGAATAGAGTATTTTTCCTGAATCTGTGGTGTGTCAGTATGATAACTAGGTCAGAGGTTATACTAACTGCTTTCAGTTTCTCTGTGAGAATTCTGTGAGTTGAAGCTTTTGAAGTAGTTCATGGACACTGTGCATGAGACAGCCCACATCCCAGATTGTCTCCCTTAACATTTTGGCGGGAAACTTATTAAAACTTTTGGCAAACATTCATTTTGTCAATAGAGTAAAATATTGTATTCATAGAAATTATTATAAATCATATTGGATAGTTATGCAGATTCTCAGAAACACTTGCATTATTATATATAAAAAAAAAAGCCATCACACTCACACACACACATATACACACACACACACATATATATATATATATATATATATATATATATATATATATATATGATCTCACTGAGTTGTGTCTTTGTTGAGCACTATCCTACTTGCTGTCCCTAGAATAAATCTGTCTGCTTTATACAAAATAATGCACAGCAAACACATTTTAGTAACCAGATTTTACAATCATGCTAACCTACTGCTTTAAAATATATCACATGACATTTCTTCCAGAATAGAGTTATAAGATTATTTATGCTTGTCAATCAGATGAATTAAATGAGTTATAGTAAAGTATATGTTTGGAACACAAATTTTTAACACAGATTATTATGCTGCTGTTAAGTAGATTTTCAAAAACATTTAAATAAATGTTTCATTTTCTATGCCTTCTAAAATAAGACATTTACTTACTACAAGAAATTACATCATTTAGATTATGAATAGAGTATTTTTCCTGAATCTGTGGTGTGTCAGTGTGATAACTATGTCAAAGGTTATACTAACTGCTTTCAGTTTCTCTGTGAGAATTCTGTGAGTTGAAGCTTTTGAAGTAGTTCATAGACACTGTGCATGAGACAGCCCACATCTCAGATTGTCTCAACATTTTGGCGGGAAACTTACTAAAAACTAGTGACAAACATTCATTTAGTAGTGTAAATGCATGTAAACATGACAAAACCTTCACAATGTATTCCACAGACCATTACAGCCTCTTACTACTTTTCAGAAAGAGAAACAAATTGAATCACAGCTTGCCATTAAATCTTCAGATATTTTGACTGTTTATGAAACAAAACATTATAACTGACATATTTTATGATTAGAGTATTTTCCTGAATCTGTGGTGTCAGTGTGATAAGTATGTCAAAGGTTATACTAACTGCTTTCAGTTTCTCTGTGAGAATTCTGTGAACTGAAGCTTCTGAAGTAACTCATGAACACTGTGCATGAGACAGCCCACATCTCAGATTGTCTCTCTTAACATTTTGGTGGGAAACTTATTAAAAACTAGTGACAAACATTCATTTAGCAGTGTAAATGCATCTAAACATGACAAAACCTTCACAATGTATTCCACAGATCATTACAGCCTCTATGTAAGTGAAATTAAGCCCAAAATTACCAACAAGCAATAAAACTCAACATTCTTCTCCCAACTCAATTTTCATACAAATCCTATTATTCACTGTGCCCACACAATCAAAAGCATTTCTATATATTAATAAAGAAAAGAAAGAGAGTAGAAAATAAAAGGGAGTGAGGCAGAAATAAAAAAATGTAAGAGAAAGCTGTAAGAAGTATATACAATGGAATGTTACTTACTGTTTATATTAATAGAGTTAAAAATAAAACATATTATGTACTCTTATTTAGTTCTGATTATTATTAGTTAAAGCATAACAGATTATTTACAAACAGGCATAAGCAGTATAATTAAGAAAGTATAATTAGAAGAGTCCATTATTTTCTGAAGATCTGCGTCAGGAAGAAAGTAATATAGATTTAGATCATCAGCAAAAACTGATAAGGCAGTTTTAGTGCTGAAGAGAGCAGGAATGAGATGGAACATGTTTTGAGTGATTAATAAAAATAAAAGTTTGAGATATATATATATATATATATATATATATATATATATATATATATATATATATATATATATATATATATATATATATATATGTATATATATATATATGTATATATATATATATATATATATATATGTATTAAATAGATAGGGAGACATTGGGCAACCTTGCCTGGCTCCATTCTTTATCAATACGAGAAGAAAAATTTTTATTAAGATAGTGTGAGCATTAGAATAAAGAGTTTTAATGGCTTGTATAAAAGCTGGGGGAATATCAAACTTGGGGAGGATAGCTAGTAGAAACTCAACATAAATGAACTTTATAATAAAATATAATTTCAATATTAAAATAAATGACTTGCACCTAAACGCCTCTAAAATGATCATTATCCCTAAATCAAACTCTGATCTCAAGATTATAGACCTATTGTTGTTATCAATCTTGATATGAAGATTTTCACATCTATTCTAGCTGACAGAATTAAACCCATTATTCCATGTATTGTCTTTTCAAAGCAATCAGGATTAATTCAAGAGACAAACTTTTGGCCATACCCTCACTCTTGACGCCATAATAACCCTCTCTAATAATACTCGCATCCCTATAGATGCCCTGGTTATTGATGCCTCCAAAGCCTTTGATAGACTAAATGTTGAGTTTCTACCGTCTATCCTGCCTAGGCCTATCAGTTTTTGTGATTTTTGTGGACTGCTGCTTCCTTCTACAAGGGGGGGGGGGGTGTTGTCATCCTTATTCTCTCTCTGTCCTGACATGTGCATTCAGGTCACCCATTATCAACACAAATTCCTGTTGTCCTGCTTTATCTAGTAGGTCCGCCAGTTGTTGCCTAAGTATACTGTTTTCCTCACTGTCGCACCTCGATTGTGTTACATAGGCAGAGATTATGACTACTGCCTTATTACACTGGAGTTTGATTGCCATGAGTCTGCTACTAATTCTGATGACATCCCTCACTGTCTTCTGAAGCCACTCCCTTGCTACAATTCCCACACAATTTCTAGCCTGTCCTCCTCCTGAGTAGTCAACACTGGATCCCAAACCAGGTGGCTTTGTTGCACTGCCCTTCCATCTTGTCACCTGGATACATAGGGTGTCCAGCCTTCTCCTTAGCATCGTGTCATCCACTTCCAAGCTGCATCCTGTTAGTGAACCTACACTGAGTGTGGTAATTTTTAATATAGGTTTGGCAGGTTGATTTGGTTTTATGTCCAGCTTTTGCTCATCAGAGCTATCCCATGTAACCCAAGCTGGGCCATCGGACACCATCTGGACAGTAGCTTACTGAACCAGGGCTTCTGGACTTTATGATGGGCACACACTGGCAATAGGGGCATATATATCCCTCCCACCATTATCAAGGGTCCTTGGCGTAAGTCAGAGTAGATTGGGTCCTCACCCCACTTATCACCGGCAAATGCCCATGCCCATATTGACATTAGTTAACATGACTAAATCACCTAGAACCATATTTTTTTTTAATAGTTTTTCAGTTACTAAGTCAGATGAAGGCTGTCTCACTCCACATAAATGCCCACAACGCAGCAGTTTCACAGTTTGTCTTTTAACATCTGGATTTTAGCATATTGTGTTGGAAGGAAAACGGTTACTTTAGTTGTACAGCAGTTTTTTTTAAGCATATCCAAGATTCTCCTAGTGATTTTAATGTTGTACTTTTGCATGTGAGAATCATTGCTACTGGATGCTGCCGTCTCCTAGTAACAGAGGAAAATGATTGATCTTGTGGATGCCCTTATCCAGACCAATATATCCTTTGCAGTTACAGAGGTACTTTCTTCACCAAGAATGGAATGTAAATGCATAGAAAATATTTTTGGTTTCACCTGTTTAATTAGATCATGTTGTCAGTCTAAGGGGATTCAGTGCTTTTTTGGTTGGGAGGAAATGTGTGGAGCCTTGACTTGCTTTGCAGAGAATGGGCCACATTTCTTCATAAAGAGTTTGAGTGATAAATCTTTTTTTTTTTCTTCCCCATTCCCTTTTTTGACACCGTAAAAATAATAGGCATTCAAAGCTAAAGTTTGCATACAATAATAAGGTGAAGGTGGGATTTACCACTTCATGCAACATAAATAGTAAACTAAGTTACCTAGAGACTTTTGCCTTTGAGGGAATTGATATGAGTGATGTATAGAGACATGGTTCAAATGCCCATCCAGAATTCCACAAATACCTTATTACAACTCTTTCTGTTCAGTCCAGTCCACTGGCCAGAGTGGTGGTGTATCCATTTTTCTAAGTCGATCTTTCAAAAGTAGAGCTCTGGAAACAAATTGTGGCTATGAAGTGTTCCACCCGTGTTACACAAGCTACAGTTTTGTAACGTGTTATTATGCCAGTTGTATGTCATGCATGACTGGGAGAGCTATGCTTTAAGCAGTAATTGGGTACAAACATGTTGCAGACTGTATAAACCATAACACACTCAAACAAATTGTAAAAATGTAGCAAGGAGAAAAAAAAGATGTCATAACATACCTGATGGCTTTGTTAAGCTAAATGTTGGTTAACCCCATTTTTGCTCTGACTGTGATGCTGAAATGTTCCTCACACGCAACAAAACAGCAGCTGTGGTGCCATGACCAATCACCTTCACCTGTTAAGACTGTGTATTATGCACCACTCACAACATACTAGTGATTAACTCTTAGGCCTGCAAAGTATTTTTAGTAACTACATTGATGCATTCATCCACAAGCGACAAAATAGTAGACAGTTCTGCAATAAATAAAGCAGCGGAATTACAGAATCAATGATTATTAAAAAAAAAAATACAAATTTTACAGGCTTTATCAAACTCAGTGCAACAAGGTTAAGGTTTACCTCATTGAAAATGATCTGACTAAAACAAAAGGAAGCAGAGCTGCAATCAAGATAAGGCTTGTTAACAAGACAGATGACAATGTCTTCTACAGCTACCTCTGAAAAACAAATGGGAAAGAGGAGCATAATGGTATCCCCAAAACAGTGCTGAGTGATATAGTTAACACACTTGTTTTGTTTGTCTTTCGGCTTTTCCCGGTTAGGGGTCGCCACAGCGGAACTCCGGTCCGCTAATGATTGGCAGTAGATTTTCACGAACGTCAAGGTGCCAGCTTGACATTCAATATTCAACGAAGGTATGCCCATTTACGCATGTCTTTCGAACGCCCAGCCAACCGCGGGGAGGACATGCAGACTCCACACAGAAGGCACTCCCCGCACTCCAGCTGAGAATTGAATAGGAGAACCTCTTGCTGTGAGGCAACAATGCTACCACTGTACCACCGCAGATGATGTAGTTAACACACTAATATGCAGAAAATTCCAGGCTTCAAAGGGGATCCACCCCCTCTTATCAAATGCAACATGTCCCCTCTTGAGGTTACTCAGTATGGTCAGAGACAGTAGTTTCACAAGACCAAATGAGATACTAGGAAACTTAATTTGTGCAATCAAAAATAGCCCAGCATATATACCCTTGGAGAGAGTCTCAAGAGAATTAAAAACTGGCTGTGTCCCTTATACCTGGAAGCAGGCTTTTGTGGTTCAAATCCACAAGGGAGGCCTTTCCACTGACACAATAATTGTAGAGTGATAAGCCTCACAAACAATATTGTGTTAAATGTTGGAGAGAATTATTATGGAATTTATTCTTCGGATAGACACGAGGAACTTTTGTCCATAACCTTTACATTATTGTTAAAGGTAAAGCATTTCTGCTTATCACTTTAACATTTTTGAGAGTGGTGACAACTGCCCTGGATGAAGGTTTGCCTATCCATGCAGCTTACTTTGAGCTAGCTTACTATAGCTTCCACACCATGCACTGTGATGAAATTATGCATAATATCAGGAATCTGAAGGTAAATGAAGCTGTAATAACTTGGGTTCATAAGTAGCTTCATATTTGTATGCAGCAAGTAGGAAAAAAAGTGCTCCTCCCCATCTATATTACCAGTGGAGTCCCTCATGGATGTGCTGGTGCTGCTCGTTATAGGCAGATGTTTCTCAGATGTCAAAACTGCCTCTTGTGTCTGGTTTACTAAATGTGGAGATGACTGTAAAGTTGAAACCATTGTCCTTAATTCTGCTGGCACCATTTCTCTTTAAACAAAGGGTAGCATTACACATAAATGATGCAGTAGAGATGGCCTTACCATGTGTGTCAAACAACGCAACATCTGGCATCCTGCAATAACACCCCACCAGCTTTATACTTTATTGATAGACAACAGTGAAAAACTGACAAAATAGCAAAACACCATGGAGTCTGTCGATCTCTTGTTTTATTCCTGTGTACTGTCTACTATCCACAAAACATATGAATGTGCCCTTCTGATCCTCTGTGGGGTTTTGAGCACCATGCCAGAGAAGAAATTGATTTTTTTTTTTTTTTTTAATACAGATCTTATCTTGAACCATTGCAGAAAACTGTACTCTGTCCTATAACCTATTCACATGTATAGTGTGCTGGAGAAGCTATAGCAATTCCACACTAAGGGAATTGTTGAGCAGCAAGTCTTTTCCTGTAACAAAAGACTGCAGCAGCTCTAGGTCTTTTATCACCTTCTTAGAGAGCTGTGCCTGACTTACAGAGCATTACAGAATCTTTGCTTGGAATACTTCTTCACAGTCACCAGAACACAGGATGACACTTTTGCTTGGAATACTCCTTCACAGTCACCAGAACACAGGATGACACTTTTGCAAAGAAGAGTGGGCAAATATTGCCAAGTCAAGATGTGCCATGCTGATAGACTCCTACCTAAGAAGACTGAATACTGTAATTAAATCAAAAGGTCCTTCAACAAAGTAGTATTACCATATTTCCATGAAAATAAGATGGGTCTTATACTTTTCCCCCGCCAAAATACGCATTAGGGCTTATCGGGGGGGATGCCTTATATACCCTCCCTATACAACAATCTACATTTATTCATTTACACAAATTGACATTTATTTGATACTTTTCCGTTACTGGGCAACAGTTCTAGGTAACCCGTGAACAGTTGTGTGAGAATTCTACATAAACAGTGCAACAAATATTTCAACTTCAGAATATCTACACCTTGGTTTTCACAGTGCAATATTTCATGCTTAACAAAAAGTGCAGAAAAATCTCAATACATGTGTATCGGCGGAGGGGTATAGAACAGGTGAATAACTGCCACGTTTTGAGTGGTGATGCTTTCTTTATTCCTTACCCAAACCGAGAAGAATGATGGAAAGTCATAAAGCCTGCCATAAACAGGCTGTACAATAGAATGAGGAAACTAGTTAGTTAAGAAAAAAAGCAAATCCCAAGAAGGAAAGACATCCCTGATCAGTATCCGTAAGAAACTAAGGTCCCTCATAAAATCATCCTTAAGGCCAACTTCGAAAGAAAAATAGCCAAGGATTCAAAAGATAACCACAAAGCCTTCTTTAGCTAATTTAAGAATCTAAGTGGCAACTCGCAGATATGCACTGAACTGGTGCAAAATAGCACAAAATATACTGAACCTACTGATATTGCCAACATCCTGGCAGATAAATTCAGTGCAAACTTCACCCCCCCCTCTCACCCCCAAAAGGGCCTACAACAATACCGGAAAGGTGTAGTGTCCCAGAAATCAGACTCGCAGGTGAAAATGGCCCTTTCAAAAGCCAAAAACACAGCATCAATGGGGCCAGATGGTGTTGCAAGCTGCGTCTTGCACGAAATACAGAACTAACTAACCCCCACCTAAACATGCTGTTCAACCTCAGGCTCTCCACAGGCTACATGCCCATAGAATGGTGCACAGCAATGGTTATTCCACTCCACAAAGGAGGGGCCACAACTGACCCTGAATCACCCCATAAGCCTGACGAGCCTGGTCTGCAAGGCTATGGAGCGCATCATGGAACTCGTTAACAAAGACATTGGGAACCTCCAAACACTTGACCTGACCCAGTTCGGCTTTAAGGGCAGACCATGCCTACTAAACCTGGTTGACTTCTTCGAGACAGTCACCAAGGCCATAGACGAGGGAAAGGTTGTTCACACAGCCTACCTTGACCTCGCCAAGGCTTTCAACACCATTCCCCACTCTGTTATTACTGAAAAACTCACCAGCCTGAACATAAACCCCTACGTCACGAGATGGGTTGCCAACTGGCTTACAGACAGAACTCACACGGTAAGAATTGCGGGCTCCAGGTCCGACTCTAAACCAGTCACAAGTGGTGTCCCGCAAGGCTCTGTCCTGGGACCCCAACTGTTCAACATATACTTCTCAGAAGTACAGGCAAACACAGGAGGACTATGGCTAACCAAGTTTGCTGATGACTGCAAACTGGGAGCCATAATTGACTCTGCTGACACTGACATCCTCCAGAAGGGCCTTACTGAGACAGACACCTGGTGTCAAAGTCATGGCATCAAGCTAAATGCCAAAAAATGCATAGTCATCCCGTTTGGGAAAATCAAAACACCCACGAATTACCACATAGGTGGCAGCCCCCTTTAATACAGAAGAGGTAATGAGATCTGGGGACCCAGGTAGATAGTAATCTCTCCTTTGACAATAATATTGCCAAAGTAGTTGGGAAGTTCTTCTATGTGGCCCATCTAATTACTAAAGGGTTAACATCTAGAAATAGAGGTTATAGTGCCCCTCTACTCGTCACTCATCAGACCCATCATAGAGTACAATGCCCCATTTGGGATGTACCTCACAAGACACTTCCAACAGCTGGAAAGACCACAAAAGTACCTCACCAAGAGGATTACTGGCCTCAAACGTATGCCCTATGCAGCCCAACTGAAAACTCCGGCTGTACTCAGTGGCATATCGCTTACTCAGAGTTGATCTCTGCTGGACTTACAAAGCCATGTCCAACTCGGAATTGATAGACATGCTCCACCTAAAGAAATCCAAGTCACTGAGCATAAGCGCGCTAGTGAGCTAAATCTCACCATAACAATAAATAGAACATGCTGGAGGGATAGAGTCCTGTCACAGAGACTCTCCATGCTTTGGAACAAAATTCCAAACTACATTAGGCAGCGCCTCTCACTAACACTCTTCAAGAGAAACCTTGACGAGTGGATGGTAACAAAAAATACACCCCTGGGATCACTTCATTGGCTCTGCTTGATAGAGGATCAGTTGATTAATCAATGGGGGCGGCGAAAGCCGACAAACTCTGGCTAGGCTTATAAATGCTCTCGGGCAGATAGCCTAGTACCTATCTATGAACCTATAAAAATGAAGTCTTGGAACTAGTGGCCTTACTTTGTAATTACCACTTGATAATGAAATGTTACCTTTTAATACAATAAAGTAAAAAAAACTGACTAGCTTACTGGCAGCTGAAAGCAGAAGCAATCCATTCTGTTGCCCTGATAACAGAAAAGTTATTCAAATACAGTCATGTCATCTTTTTCTGGAACATTGTCATAAGTCTTCAACCCCTTAATTCCGGCCTGAATTTCTTGCGACTCGATTTCCTGTAGAACTATTGGTCCCAGTCCGTCATGCCTAGCAAGAGAGATCTCCTTAAATGAGCACGGCTTGTCTATGTAGCCTGCTCGTAGTGCATTGGTAACACAGCTGTCCGTGACTTTATCCCATGCATTCTTCACCCAAGTCATGACCTCTTGCAGGCTAGGCTTCACAAAATTTCCACGCTGATTTCTCTCCATTCTATTTTCATTGTAGTCATTGAGTTCCATGTGCAAATGGTCCTTGAATGGCTTGTTTATTGCAATATCAAGAGTCTGGAGATAGGCAGTCATTCCTGCGGGAGTCATTATTTGATCTATTCTTCTCTATGCAAGGAAGTTCTTCATGTCTTTAGCGCGGTGAGTGCAGGCTGAATTCCAGACTAGCAGACCTCTTTCGCCACTTCGCTAAACAGGTGGCATCATTACATCGACCCACTACCTTATAACTGCTTGTGTGCACCAGGCTTTTTTGGTTTCATAGGTTCATAGGTTGGTACTGGGTTATCTGCCCGAAGGCATATATTAGCCCAGCCACGTTGTGCGGTATTCACCTCCCCTTTAATAGTTCCCTAGACCCTTGTACTTAGCAGCTAGTACCCTTGGCCCCTATCTAGTAGTGCTGTTGTTGTGATTCCCAGTGTGAACTTTGTTACCCATCCACTCATCAAGGTTCCTCTTGAAGAGTGATAGTGAGGGGCTCTGTCTTATGTAGATCGGGACCCTGTTCCATAGTAAGTGAAGTCTCTGCGAAGGGAATCTATCCCTCCAGCATGTTCTATTCATTGTTGTGTTGAGGTTTATATCCCTAGAGCGTGTAGCTCGAGTAGATTTGGTTTTGCTAAGATGGAGCATGTTCAACAATTCTGGGTTGGACATGGCTCTGTACGTTAGACAGAGATCGCCTCTGAGAAAGGGGTATGCAACATTGAAAAAGCTAAGACTGTTCTCTCATGCCGCATAGGGCAACTGTTTGAGGCCAGTAATCCTCTTGGTTAGGTACCTTTGTGGTCTCTCCAGCTGCTGGAGATGTCTAGCCAGGTACATTCCAAATGGTGCATTGTACTCGGTAATGGGTCTGATGAGGGAAGAGTAGAGGGGCACCATTACATCCTTAGATCTTGATGCAAACCCTTTCGTGATCAGATGGGTCACATAGAAGGATTTTCTAACCAATTTGGCAACATGGTTATCCAAGGAAAGCTGACTATCTACTTGGGTCCCTAGATCCCTTATTTCTTCTTTAGATTTCAGGGGATTACCTCCTGTGTTGTAGTTTGCGGGTACTCTTTTTTCCAAAGGGGATTACTACGCATTTTTTTTTTGCATTTAGCTTGAGACCATGGCTTTGACACCATGCATCAGTGTCATTTAGGCCCTTCTGGAGGATCTCCATGTCGGCCGGAGACTCTATTATAGCACCAAGTTTACAGTCGTCCGCAAACTTAGTCAGCCACAGCCCTTCCGTGCTTGCCTGTACAACCAGAAGGGGCCCCAGGACAGAGCCCTGAGGCACACCACTCGTTACTGGTCTGGATTTGGACATAGATCCCGCTACTCTTACTTTATGGGATCTGTCTGAGAGCCAGTTTGCAATCCATCTTGTGACATAAGGGTTTATGCCCAGGCTGGTGAGCTTATTAATAATACCTGAATGGGGAATGGTGTCAAATGCTTTAGCAAGGTCAAGGTAAGCCGTGTGTACCTCCTTTCCCTTATCTATAGCCTGAGTAACTGTCTCAAAGAAATCCACCAGGTTCAGGAGGCATGATCTGCCCTTGACGAAGCCGAACTGTGTGGGGTCCAGCGACTGGAGGTTCCCAGTCTCTCCATTTATGCGTTCCATAATGATTCGCTCTATAGCCTTACAGATCAGACTGGTCAGGCTTATTGGTCGGTAGTTCCCAGGGTCAGTTGTGGCCCCACCCTTGTGTAGCGGGACCACCATTGCCGTGCGCCATTCTATGGGCACATATCCTGTGGAGAGGCTGACTGAACAGGGTATTAAGATGCAGGGTTAATTCCTTTTGGAGCTCTCATATGATAAAGCCTGGGACACCATCTGGTCCCATGGAGGCAGTGTTTTTAGCTTTAGATAGAGCTTTGTTAACCAGCGTATCAGTAATAATTGGACTTGCACAATCCCCTAGAATGTTAAATAGGCCCTGTAGGTGGTGAGGGGGGGAGAAATTTGCACTGAACCTGTCGGCCAAGATGTTGGCAATGCCAGAAGGGTCAGTGTATTTTGTTCCATTTTGTACTAGCTCAGAACAGACCTGAGCATTGCCATTTAGGTTTTTGACGTAGCCATAGAAGGCCTTATGGTTATCCTTGGCATCCTTGGCAACTTTCTTTTCAAAATTAGCTTTAGTTGACTTGATGAGGGCCCTCAATTTCTTACTAATGCTGATCAGGGATGATTTTTCTACTTGAGATTTGGCCTTTTTTTATATGTCTCCTCCTTTTCTTGTAAAGTTTGCTTATGGCCGGGGTCCACCAGACTGGTTTCTTCTTACTTGAGGAAGAAGTCTTGGTTTTATTTGGGATAGCACGGTCCATGCAATCCTGAAGATGCATATAGAGTGCCTTGGTGTAGGATTCCGCATCCTGGATATCATTATCCTTCTGCAAGGGAATAGTGAAGCTTTCCACTTCGGATGCAAGTAGTTTGAAGTTTGCTTTGGAAAGGTTTTTGACTATGGTTTCTTTGATTGGGGGAGGTGGAGGAGTGAGGATGTCCAGGGTTATCAGTTTGTGGTCTGATCTGACCAAGGAGGGGATGATAATGGGTGTGGTTCAATGGGCGCCCATATTTGTGATGATTAAATCCAATATGTTCCTTCTAGTGGGGGAACATACTAGTTCAAGGGCATTTGAATTTATAAATTCTATGAATCACTGAGCATAGGAGTTGGAACATTGGTAGTTCGCCCAGTCTATACCAGGGTAGTTGAAATCACCCAAGATTATGGTGTTGGGTAGGACCTTTATATTTTCTAATGTCTGAAGGAATGCAGAGTGAGCATCTTGGGACATGGTGGGCTATCTATAACCGGTTACGACTTGAAATGTGGTTTTGCCTGCTGATAGTTGCGCAAGGATGATCTCTGGGGCATCATGCTGCACTACTAACCTGGAGATATGGGTATCCTTGATGAATATGGATATGTTTCAAGAATATAAATGCCTGAAACACGTTCAGTCTCCTCTTACTTGCCCTTACTAATGATCAGAGGTGGGGTTTTCTTTCCATCTAGACGAATTGCCAAAGTACAGGTAATGCATGCACTTTCATAACCAGTGGAGGGAATGTAGATTGACGAGTCCCCCCTCTGATCAACTGTAGTTTGAGATCCTTGGCCCATAAACATTGCAGATGTTCTTCATCTCACATTGCTGCAGTCCTTACACTTGGGTAGTCCGCTGTCCTCGGTCGGCCCGAATATCAAAGTATAAGGCTGACGTCGGTCAAGGCGCATTTGACTGACATCAGAACGTCAGGGTACAAATGCGCATGACCGACGTCATATCCTCAGTCTTTTTTGCCGCATGGTCCGATGCAGAAGCAGCATTGCAAGTGCCGGTTGGCGTTCTGAGATTTTTCGATTTCGAAGTTTCAGACCGAGTTCAAAGTTGGCTAAGTACCCCGTTGGGGAATATTTTAGTTTTTTCTTGCCTCAGTGATTTACCGGATGTCAGAAAAAGTCAATAATTGCATTTCTTGTGGGAAACAGATACCACATAGAGATTATCATACTTTGTGTATTCCTTGCTTAGGGCCTGAGCACGACGTTGTTGGCTGTCGCTCTTGTGCTAGATTTAATAAACGCACTATAAAGAGAAGGTTGGATTGTGCAAGGTTAGTCTTTGGGAAGCGGTGTAATTATAAAATGCCGTCGGATGTTCCGACGCCCGCTTCTTCGAAGAAGCGCAAGGACAAGGCAGTTAAGCCTAGGCTAGAAGAACCGTCTGTACTGGACGCCGGTTCTTTAGAGGTGTCGGTGGAGCCGGTGGCTCCACCGGAGGTTTCTTTGTGTTCCCAGGGTGAGACCTTATTATTGCAAGATGTGGCCTCTCAGGAGGCAAGTCAGGCTGAGGGGGCTTCTCAGGTTACTATACTCCCTCCCTTCCTAGGGTGGCTAGGCCCTCTCCTTCTGTTTCAAAGGCTTCTCCCAGGGGCAGGCCAGGTTTGGCTTCAGTTGGTGTTACCCCTAGCTCTTCAGGTACTGTGCCCAAGAAGCATATGCTTAAAATGGCAGAAGATTTGATTACTTTAATTAGGGGTTCTATGCCCCCTCCTGATAAGAGGCCTAGGATGGAGCCTGAGCTGGGGTTTTGAGCAGGCTTCAGATGTTTCAGAGTCTTCGGCTGAAGACTTGCAGGAGTATTCTCCTTATTCGGATTCTGATGTGGATGATCCTACTCCTTCTGCTTCTCCTCCTGAGGATTTTTCTTTTTCAGAAACTCTTCATTCCATGAGGGAGCATTTTAAGTGGGAAGGTCAGGACTTCTCTGATTCCAGGAAAAGGCTTAGGAATTTTATTTTTTACCCCAGCATAGGCCTTTGGCTATACCTCCTGTTTTGGATGTAGTAGAAGATGTTTTACAGAGGCTTCTCTTAATCCTGATTCTTTGCCTCCTGCTCCTGTTAAGCCGGATAGGTATTACAGGGTGCCTGAAGCTCATAAGTATCTTTTTAAGAGTCCTAGGGCTGACCCAGAAACTGTTAGTCAGGGGCCTAAAGGTGTTAAGGCTTCTGTTGTTAAGAATCCGGTTCCTGCAGACAAAGAGGCTAGGGCCTTGGATAGATGGGGAAAGAAAGTTTATACTTCTTCCACTCTGGCTATGAGGGCTTTGAATTGCCAGTTTCACATGTTGAAATACCAGAATTATCTCCTTTCACAATTAAAGTCTAAGGTTGATGCTCTGGCAGTAGGTATTGATTGTAAAGAGTTGCAAGATTTAGTGCATGTTTCTGAACAGGTGGGTAAGCATTCTTTGCAATGTGGTTTTGATGCTGTACAGGCCTCGTCTAGGGTGGCTGCCACTGGGTCAGTTCTTCGCAGGCATGCCTGGCTACGGGATCAGAATTTGTCTGATCATGTTAAAACGAGGATTTTAGATGCTCCTTTACAATCTGACGTGTTGTTTGGTCCTCCTGTTGAGACAGTTTTAAAGAAAATGGAGGACAAGGCTAAGTCTATGCAGACTGTTAAAGATTTTTTGCAGGTCCAGCCTCCAAAGTTTAGTAGAAATTGGCCTACTAAGGGGTGGACATATCCTTCTTATGATTCCCAGTCTAGGGGTAGATCTAGACGTGGTAGGGGTAGAGCTCAGGGCTCTTTCAGGCCTAGAACAGGGAGTTCTCCTGCACAGTCTTCGGGTGAGGGCAGGGGTCAGTCCTTTCGTAAACAGACCCAATGACCTACCTTTTCAGCTGCCAGAGCCTTCTCGTCTGGCAGCACCTTTGGGAGGAAGGTTGGCACTTTTCAAAGAAAATTGGAGTTTAATTACCCAAGACAGATGGGTATTGGATATCATACACCATGGCTACAGGTTTTATTTCCATACCTTGCCTCCTTTCAAAGGCATGCCAGACGTTCCTCCTCAACAAAGAATAGAGGCTCACAAGCAGGTTTCTCTGTTGCTCCAAATAGGGGCCATACAGCCGGTCCCTATGCCAGAAGTGGGCCTAGGATTTTATTCTCGCCTGTTCCTAGTACCAAAGAAGGGGAACACGTGGAGACCAATTTTGGATTTATCTATCCTCAACACTTATCTGGACATTCCCAAGTTCAAAATGTTGACGTTGCAGCAGCTTTTACCTCTGCTGGGCAAAGATCATTGGATGGTAACTTTGGATCTCAAGGAGGCTTACCTTCATGTTCCTATCAGACTAAGTTGCAGGAAGTATCTGCGTTTTCGAGCTGGGACTTCTCACTATCAGTTCTCTGCATTGCCCTTTGGCTTATCTACTGCGCCCAGAGTGTTCACGAAAGTTCTGGCTCCAGTGATAGCTTTTTTCAGGCTAAAAGGAATACAAATCTATCCTTATTTGGACGATTGCCTGATTCTGGCTCAAGGAAGGGAAGAGCTTCTTCATCATTTGGAATATGTGATAGCAGTGCTAAGATGCCTAGGGTATTCTGTGAACGAAATAAAGTCCAGTCTAGTACCCTCTCAGGACATGTGCTTTCTGGGTGTGAGACTGAATACAGCATCCCAGATGGCCTTTTTAACCCCGGACAAACAAAGGAGTCTATCCCTTTACTTCCATCAACTATCTCATCAGTCCATGCTGACTGCAAGGACAGTCCTTCAAGCATTAGGGTTCATGGCATCTTGTATTCTGGTGCTTCCCAATGCCAAACTGCATATGAGGAAGCTACAATGGTATCTCAAAAATGTATGGACACAGCACTGCCAGGATCTGGACACTGTCATTCAAATAATACCTTGCATTCAAAAGGAATTTTATGGTGGGCTCAGGAATGTCACCTAAACAAGGGACTCTCTGTGACCCGCCAGAGGCGAGTCAGATTTTAACGACAGATGCCTCAGACAAAGCTTGGGGAGCTCATCTAAATGGAAAGTGGATACAAAACAAGTGGCCTGTCAGACTACAACATCTACATATCAACATGAAGGAGATGTTAGCAGTCCAGTTTGCATTAATAGCTTTCAAGGAATTACTTCTTCCAGGGCAGGTGTTGATTCTAACAGACAACACAACTGTCATGTGGTACATCAACAAGCAAGGGGAACGCATTCTTATCCTCTATGCAGGCAAGCAATGATTTTGTGGGAGACTGCTCTCAGTTTACAGCTCAATCTTCAGGCAAGGTTTCTGCCAGGAGCACAGAACTCCTTAGCAGATGTGTTGAGCAGACGAATTATGGATCCCCACGAGTGGAAATTGGATCCTCATGTATTTCAGAAATTGACAGTGTCATGGGGAACTCCAGACATAGATCTGTTCGCTTCTCCACTGAACCATCAGCTGCCAAAGTTTTGCACAAAAGGTTTCATCCCACAGCTTGGAGAGTGGATGCTCTTTCTTTCAATTGGAGCAATCTTCATGTGTATGCCTTTCCTCCTCTGCCTCTCCTCCCAAAGGTACTTCTAAAGGTCAGACAGGACAAGCCAAGGATGATTTTAATAGCTCCAGATTGGCCTCGCAGCACTGGTACCCATTATTGAGAAGTCCGCACGGAAGCCTCCATGGCCTTTGCCTTGATTCCACACCTGTTGTCACAGGAGGACAGCCATTTGCTGAATGTCAAACTTCACTCTCTTCACCTAACAGCCTGGCATATTCTGTTTTGAACCATAGAGGGTCTCAACTTCCGCAACAAGTTTTGAATGTGATTTTGGAAGCTAGAAGGCCTAGTACAAGGAAAGTGTACGCAGATAAATGGAAGAGATTTTTATTTTGGAGTGCAGCAAAAGATTTTGATGTTTCTGAGCCTAATTTGAGTGTGGCTCTTCAATATCTAACTGAGTTATTGGACAAAGGTTTGTCTTTCTCTTCTATTAAGGTTCATGCTGCAGCAATTTCGGCTCACTGTGATTGTGACCCACCATTGTTTTCTCATCCTTTGTTCAAGCAATTTCTTAGAGGGGCAAAGAATATAAGACCCCACGAAGGGCTCCTACTCCTGCTTGGGATCTCAATTTTGTGTTGGAGAAACTCACTCTACAACCTTTTGAGCCTGCAGCTACTTCTGAGTTGAAATATTTATCATGGAAGACTGCTTTTTTGTTGGCAATTACCTCTGCAAGAAGGGTTTCTGAATTGCAGGCCCTTATGGCGGTTGAGCCTTTCTTGATTTTCCATAAGGACAGGGTATCATTACGTACTAATCCTTCCTTTATGCCTAAGGTGGTTTCTAGTGTGGCTTTAAACCAAACTATTCATTTGCCTACTTTTATGCAAATCCCCAAAATAAAGGGGAAAAGATTTTGCACACTTTAGATGTACACAGGCAGTTGCGTTATTATTTGGACAGAACTAAAGGGTTCAGGCAGTCTCAGCAGTTGTTTGTTTCTTTTGCTTTGAGTTCTCAGGGCAAGCCTGTGTCAAAACAAACTATTTCTAAGTGGATTGGGTTTTGCATTGCTTTCTGTTATTCCCATCATGGCAAAGAAGTTCCAGCTGGGATTAGGCCTCATTCCACTAGGGCTACTGCCACTTCAACAGCTTTTGAGGGAGTGGCAACCAAGGATATTTTGGAGGCAGCTACTTGGAGTTCAGTGCATACTTTCTCTAGGCATTATCACCTGCCACTTTACTCTAAATCCAGGGCTGGTTTTGCCACTGCTGTTTTGCAGGGCATTTTGGCAGCTCCTGCTTCCTTGTAGTTAGCCATCCTCCCTTACCTCTGCTTTGGGATTCTACCCAAGTGTAAGGACTGCAGCAATGTGAGATGAAGAACATAGTACAGTTTTGTACCTACCATAAATGTAGATGTTCGAAGATCCACATTGCTGCAGTCCAATTTACCCTCCCTCCTTCCCCTCTGCAGTTAGAGGTGGTTGTGTGGGTTGGGTTGTACATATTGTGTATATTGTATATATTGTACATATAGTTAGTGCAAGGGTGGTTGGTTGGTTGTTTGCTGTCTTTTGGTTTTGACCTTTATTTTTAGGGTCTTCTGACATCTGGGGCAAGAAAAGACTGAGGATATGACGTCGGTCATGCGCATTTGTACCCTGACGTTCTGATGTCAGTCAAATGCGCCTTGACCGACGTCAGCCTTATACTTTGATATTCGGGCCGACCGAGGACAGTGGACTACCCAAGTGTAAGGACTGCAGCAATGTGGATCTTCGAACATCTACATTTATGGTAGGTACAAAACTGTACTTTTCATCTATAGCAATCATGTTGGAGAGTTGGTATTTAGAAAAGTAGATGGCATCAACAAAGGGCTTGTATGCAAGTGCACGTTTAATAACTTCAGTATCTTCCAGCTTGAACAGTGTTGTCAATCTACTTAGAGACAGTTCATATTGCTGAAGGAAGCCATCCAGCCAGTGTTGTGATGCTTTGAATTCTTCTGGGGATATTTCTAACTGTGGTGCCATCGCAGGGGCAAATGCTTGAATATCAGCCCTGCGCACAACCAAAGCCTTTGCTCTCCTGTTAGAAATCCATTCACAGATGATGTCTTCCAGGTTAGGAAGTAATGTTTGCCAACCTTAATCACACTTGCACTTAGCATTTCCCTTGTCGGCCTGTTGACTGAGGTTATCGTACGCTGCTCGCCATTTTCAGACCATTCGGAGATCCAACTTCTTCTTCTCTTTACAGAAAGCCATCAGATTCTTTCCCTGGGAGTCCTCCACAATTTCTTTCTTGTACTCGATGGAATAGGTCTTTCTTTTTGCACTCATCTTGCCTGGGGGGGTGGAGTGGCAACACAAAATGGCGACTGTTAAGAAGACACAACCACAACCACACCCGTTTGTTATCAAGTGCTCACATTCTACCTGCGTTGCTTATACTTTGACCAATCAAAGTACACTTGCCAGTGTTTATGGGTCAAAGATCTCAACCGTGAAGTGTGAGTGAGGATTAGGGTTACAGTAAGAATCGTGGAGGACTCCCGGAGAAAGACTCTTATGACTTTCTGCAAAGAGAAAAAGTTGGGTGTCCGAATGGTCCGAAAATGGCAAGCAGACTATGATAACCTCAATCAACAGATGCCAATAATATTATTTTATAATAGTTTCATAGTTTAGTACTAGGCTGTCTGCCCTAGGGCATTTATAAGCCTAGCCATAGTGTATGTGGCATTAGCCACCCCATGTAATGGTACAAAAGTATAGATTTAGTTTACTATGCCTCTGTTTAGTAGTGACACAGAGATGACCACCGGGGTAAACCTACGATCTCCCATCCACTCGTCATGATTTCTCTTGAAGAGAGTCAGTGAGGGGCTCTGCCTAACATGAACTGGGATCCTGTTCCAGAGTGTGGGAAGCCTCCGAGTTATGAATCTGCCCTTCCAGCATGTCCTATTCCTATTTGTGCTGAGGTTTAGATCTTTAGCTCTCGTGGTTCTGATGGATTTGGATTTTTTGAGATGGACATGGCCTTGTACGTCAGGCATAGATCACCTCTGAGTAGGCGGTATGCTACTGAATAGAGCTGGAGTTTCTTTAGTCTGGCAGCATATGACATATGTTGGAGACCCTTGATCCTCTTGGTGAGGTACTTTTGGGGTCTCTCCAGCTGCTGCAGGTGCCGGGTGAGGTACATACCAAATGGGGCATTGTACTCAATCATGGGCCTGATAAGCGAGAAGTATAGGGGTACAATGACCTCCTTTGATCTGGATGTGAATCCCTTCATGATAAGGTGGGCAAGGTAGGTCTTTCTAACCACTTTGGCAACGTGGGTGTCTAATGAGAGGTCACTGTCAACTTGGGTCCTCAGGTCTCTGATTACTATTTCCGTACTCAATGGGTTACTGCCAAAGGGGATGACTATACATTTTTTGGCATTTAGTTTAAGGCCATGACTTCGGCACCAGTTGTCTGTCTCAGTAAGGCCTTTCTGTAGGATGCATGTGTCAGCTGGTATATCTACTATGGCGCCTAGTTTGCAGTCATCTGTGAACTTTGTCAGCCACAACCTTCCCGTGTTTGCTTTCACATCTGAGAAATAAATGCCGAATGATAGGGGTCCCAGGACAGAGCCCTGTGGGACACCAATTGTGACTGGCTTTGAGTCTGACATAGCTCCAGTGATTTTGACTTTATGGGTTCTGTCCTTTAGCCAGTTTGCAACCCATCTTGTGACATATGGGTTTACATTTAAGCTGTTGAGCTTGTCTATGATGCCTGAGTGGGGTATTGTGTTGAAGGCTTTAGCCAAGTCCAGGTAGGCTGTATGGACTGCTTTGCCCTCATCAATGGCTCTAGTGACTGTTTCAAAAAAGTCAACCAGGTTCAAAAGGCAGGATCTGCCCTTTACAAAGCTGAACTGGATAGGATCAAGTGTCTGTAGGTCCCCGATGTCTCTGTTTGAGTTCCATAATGATTCTTTCCATAGCTTTGCAGACAAGGCTGGTCAAGCTTATGGGGCGGTAGTTTCCAGGGTCTGTAGAGGACCCTCCATTGTGGAGTGGGACCACTGTTGCTGTACGCCAGTGTTTAGGTACATATCCTGTAGTAAGGCTAAGGTTAAACAGCATTTTTATGTGCGGGTTTAGCTCCTCTTGGAGATTACGTAGCACGCAACCCGGGATACCGTCTGGTCCCATAGATGCTGTGTTTTTAGCTTTGCTGAGAGCGGCTCTCACCTGGACATCTGAGATGACAGGGAGGTTACATTCAGCTGGGATAACTATTTCTTCTTTTGGGGGTGAGGGAGGGGAGAAGTTTGCACTGAACCTGTCTGCCAGTATGTTGGCAATATCTGTGGGTTCAGCGTATTTTTTGTCGTTATGAACTAACTCTGAGCATATCTGAGGGTTTCCACCCAGGCCTTCTAACATAGCTGAAGAAGGCCTTATGGTTATCTTTAGTGTCCTTAGCGATTTTTCTCAAAGTTGGCCTTGGATGTTTTTATGAGTGAACGTAGTTTTTTGCTAGTGCTGATCAGAGATGCCTTCCCTTTATGGGATTTTGCTCTGTCTTGCAGTAGCTTCTTTCTTTTGTTATACAGTTTGTTTATGGCTGGGGTCCACCAGACAGGACGCCTGCCCTTGGTGGAGAGGGTCTTGATTTTATTTGGGATTGCATGATCCATGCATTCTTGGAGATGTCCGTAGAAAGCATTTGTGAAGGATTCAGCATTGTGGGATGTGGTTTCCTCTGGCCCAGGGGGCTTAAAGGATACCATCTCAGTCTTGAAGTGTAAAGTCGGCCTTTGAGAAGTTTCTCACTGTAGTCTTTTGTGCTGGGGGTGGAGGTGGGATATGAATATCCAGGGTGATTAGTTTGTGGTCAGATCTCACTAGTGAGGGGGGTATACTTCCAGTGTGGAGCATTTTGTCCCCATGTTTGTGATGATCAGGTCTAGTATATTTTCTCCCCTTGTGGGTGAGGTGACTAGCTGTTCCATTGCATTCGAGTTAATGAATTCCAGGAACCTTTGGGCTAGGGTGTTAGGGCTAGAATAATGCACCCAGTCTATGTTAGGGTAGTTGAAGTCTCCCAATATGATGGTATTTGGTGAGACATTCATATCTTCCAATGTCTTCAGGAAGGCTGAATGGGGTTCCTGAGATTGGGAGGGTGGTCTGTAACATGCTACCAGTTGTATAGCAGTTTTGCCTATAGTTAGTAGCACCTGGATGGTCTCCGATGCTTCATGTGTTGCCACTAACCTGGAGGTGTGGGTGTCCTTGATGAATATGGACACTCCCCCTCCCTTTGTGGTTCGGCCCGAGTTCTGGGGCCGAAATGCATGATACGAGGTATAGCCTGGTAGAGCTGAGGTGCTCTCAGGAGCCTTGAACCAGGTTTCAGTTACTGCACAAACATCGATGCTCTCCATATTGAGGAGTGCTTTGAGAGCCTGCATCTTGAGATTTAGACTTCTGGCGTTGAGCAGCATTACCCTTAGTTTTTTTCCATTTTTGTTTTCTAAGGAGGTGGGTTTGTCTTTTGAGCCTTGCCTAAAAAAGGCACTATGGGGGTGGCAAGAGCCTTAGCCAATATCCGGAAGCCCAGTGGTGACAGGTGCAAGCCGTCCCTTGCGAAGCAGCGTGGCTTGTCCAGCATGTCATCCCAAGCAGACAGACATCGGATCCCCGTAGAATGACACCAGTAATTGAGCCAATTATTAAAGCTGATCATCTTGTCCTTGTATTGTGGCATCATTTTTGGTGAGGGCAAGATGCTGGTCAGGGTCATACCAGCCTGGGCTACATAATCAGAGAGCTCCTGTATGTCTCTTTTCATGTAGTCCAGAGAGATACGTCTCAGGTCATTAACGCCGGCATGGACAATGACTGAGTCATATTTGTACTTGCTTTGGAGTGACCCGAGTGCATGTGTTATGTGGCGGATCCTAGCTCCCGACAGGCAGCTCACAGTTACCCTCTCCTTGTTCAGCCTGGTAAGAGAAACGTCAGTGTGTCTGACTGTAGAGTCACCAATTACTAGTGTATCAGGCATAGTGTTTGGCCTTAAGGGCTGTGATTGTTTGACACACTGCTTTATTGAAGTATGTGTTTCATGTGTTATGTTTTGAGGTGGTGGATTTTTGGGTGTCTGCTTTGGGATCCTCTGTTTTGGTAAGTTTTTTATTAGAGCCTCCGAGTATGCCTTTGTGTTATTATGTGTTTGGTTTGCAATTGTGGTAGGTCTATGTGGGACTGGGTTTGCTGCGTGTGTGGTTACCTTCTCCTCCTGTCTGGTCTTGCCAGTCCTGAGTTGAGAGAGTTTAACCTCCAGTTTGGCTATATAGTATCTCTCACATGTATTTGTGTTTGTTGGGAGGAGGAGAGGGTTGTCTGTGTACATGAGACAATTGTAGCATTGTATCAAGATTCCCAGATTAACCAGCTGAACCAGAGAGGATGCCAGTGATCCATCACTCGACATGCTAGAATAGCATAAGGGAGTGCTGTGCCTTTAAGAGAAGTGGGTATTCACAGGGGTGGTAGGTGGATGTAGTGTTTACTTTGGTTTGAGAGTGCTTACTTAGAGAGGTTTTGAGAACAAGTGCTAGGGTTATAATATAGCGAGTAGACCGATAATTCTATGAGTAGAGCTCACTTAAGGGAAAATTTGAAGAGCAGACTTGGCGGAGCCACAAAAAGTTTAACCGGCGCTGCGCTATGTGCACAATCGTGCAAACGCAGATTTTAAACCGGGAACTTCAAAAGAGCTGGAAATGGTCCAAAACAACCAATTACTACAACTCTTGTGCTGAGGTCACTCCTTCAGGGACAGATAGGCTGCTCAAGGCTCCCCACTCCCAGTGGTGAGCAAAGAAACTTCCTTCTATCCAAGTAAGGCAATGGACAACACAGGAACTACACCACAGCCGAGAATACAGCAAAGCCAAGGAGGGTGGCCTAATAGTTAAGGTGTTTGCCTTACAAACACAAGGTGCAGGGTTTGAGTCTCACAAGGGATAATTGGCTAGGTTTAAAATGGCTCGCAAGGGCGATTAGCCTAATACTAATCTATGAACCTAATAATAGGGTAACAAAGGACCAGAATAGGGACAGATTTTTGGGTTGGGAAGGTGGCCTAATGGTTAAGGTGTTTGCCTTACAAACACAAGGTGCAGAGTTTGAATCTCACAAGGAATAATTGGCTAGGCTTAAAATGGCTTGCAAGAGCAGTTAGCCTAATACTAACCTATGAACCTATGAACCTGTATACTGGTCTAAACTAGTCGAGGAGAAGCGGGAAAACAAGGATATTTTTTTTGTGTTTTTTTTGTTTTTGTGATAGTACACAGAAATGCAGGAAACAGTAATAAATCAGTTACACAGGCTAGCACACTTTAGTGGGCAGCCTCAACAGTTAAATTTAACAAACAAACGTTCGACCAATTTTCGACCAAATGTAACTTTAAGTGCAGATAATATATAATGCAACAAACAGCTAAAAAAACAGTTTAAGCTTGTTCAAAGTAAGCAAGAGAAGGTATTTTAGGTAAAAAAAAAAAAAAAAAAAAAAACTTAAATCAGGAAAGTAGTCGCTTTTCTCAGTTCTCTGTTGCTAGGACATGTCCGTCCATCCTGTGTTGTTGACTATCTTAACTGGGGCTTATTTTTGGGGTAGGGCTTATATCATGCCCACCCTGTAAAACCATGCTAGGCTGTATTCTCTGGTTAGGTCTTATTTGCGGAGAAATACGGTAGCTTAAGGGTGTGCACACTTATGCAACCAGTTTATTGCACTTTTTTTTTTATTTTTCCCTTAACGGATTTGTTTGTTTTTCAATTGAATTGTACGGGTTATAGGTAACATTAAAGGTGGGAAAAGTTTTGAAATGATTTGTTGTGGTCTCATTTTTTACATCACAAAAACATGGCATTTTAACAGGGGTGTGTACATTTTTTTTATATCCACTGTATAATGCATAAACTCCTTTTATGCATGTGAAATATTTGCATCTGATATTGTTAATCCTCGTTCATTCCTTACACATGGGTATCTGTTCTGACCTCGGAACCAAGCTGGCCATTTTCCAAGCTCGTGTCAGCTTCAAACTCTCGAGCTAAACTCTTACCCACAATCCCCCTCTCCCTTGTACTTCAGATTTTGTTTGCCGCGTTGCCATTCAGTCGTGTCAAGCTGCTTCTCTTGAGCTAAGTACAGTTATTTGTTGTATAATAGTAATTTGTATTCGTTTTCTGTCAAAGCTTTCTATTTCATTGTCTCTTACCCTATCACATCTAGCGACCATATTTTCTTGAGGTTTTCTTCTCTTTTCTCTACCTTTTTACCACAAGGTATTCTCCCCTTACCATCGTTGGTAATCTTTCCCTTTTTTTTTTTTTTTTTTTTTTTTCATACCTTCGGGTATTCTTTTGTACCATTGCTGGTACCCTTTTCTACTATCTAATTTTGTTTTCATGGCAGATGAGAAAGGTAGTCCGGGGTTTAAACGGTGTTCTGATTGTGGACACAAACTACCTACTTCTGATGCACACTCTTTGTGCGTTTATTGTTTGGGGGTGTCCCGCTTATCTGTTGACCCACCCTGTACTATCTGTGAAAACTTTTCAAATAGAACTTTGTTGGAAAGGAAAAACAAGTTGTTGCTGAAGGGACTTCTTAAATCACCCTTTTCAGAGGCTATTTCTAGGTCGGAGGCCTCAACCCCTCCTAGAGCCCATAATAAAATCTTGGATGTTCCTACCAAGGCTAAATCTTTGCCTTCATCCCCGGCTGGGGACTCCTGCCAACCAAAACCTAAAAAGGCTAAAGTTTTGGCCCCGGAGCTCACTCAGTCAGCTCCAGTGCTTTCGGTGCGACGTCTTCTCCTGCAGCCTTCACTATATCGGCACCGAGGGGCTCCTCAGTTCAGACTATTACCAGTGTATCGGCACTGACCGTTCAGTCGGCGCAGACCTTGACTACGTCAGCTCCAACATCCTACTCTGAACCAATGCCTTTGTTGTTGACTTCAGTTTTGTCAGTTCCAGCTTCGGTACCGACAACCACTGCAGCACCGATGACTTCTTCGGTGCAGACACCTGTAGTCCAGTCTCTCGGCACCGTTCTTAGTGCAGACTGGTGAGATGGGCACCGAGTTTGCCTCTTCTGTGGACAGGCCTGTCTCAGTCTTCGTGAGGTCTACTGGAAGCCTTTCCGAACACTGTTGCGTCTTGTGGATCAGGTGCTCTTGGCCAGAGGTATCCCACCCCCCCCCCAGGAACTATCCTTCCTTGGGAGGTGATCACCCATCTCCAAAGACCCCCTTCTTATTCTCCTGCATTGCCTTTGAAGTCCATGGATATAGCACAGTCTTCCCCTTCTGCAGTTCCCTTTATGGATATCACTAAGGAACCGCAGTTGCCTTCGTGGCAGGAAAGTTTTGCTATGACCCAGGATGTCAGTTATGACAGTCATAGTTTGCTGCTCCACAGCCATCCAGGGACTCCGGGTCGGCAACCTGAGACACTTAGGGGAGGGGTGACCCCTGTCCTAGACATTCACACCTCTTCAGGTGGACCAGCCTTCCAACTGATGGAGAAGGCTTTCGCTGCTGCTGGTGATACTGGACTGTCTATCCCTCCGCCTTCCTCTGGTACACTGGTTTCACAAGTCACACTGAGTGGATACCGGGTACAAGGGCCTCAGGACATATTCCCACAGGAAACCCCTTTTCCGCTGTCTTCCCCAGCTTCTCCCGCTGAGGAAGTCCACCGGAAAAGTTAGTGTAAGAGGAAGTACATGGACTCCACAGAGAAGTCCCTCACTGAAGACTCAGATTTTTGATGAGGGGGAAGGAGCCCCTCGGTCACCCTCTGAGGTATCCTTTGGTGATATCCTCGAAATCCTGAAACAGAGAGGTGACTGGCAGTCCTCTAATCCGACCTCCGAGGAATCTGTGTTCCTGTAGGCCTTTTGTGCCCAGCCCCCTACCTCCTGGGTTACTCCACCTGCCGATGACCTTGTCCGGCTTATCGTGCAGCGTGCTTGGAAGGCTCCTGACACTGTTGAAGCTATTCCCCGGAGGCCAGATAAGATTTTGTCCCCTCCTGCTACGGATCCCCATTGGTCAAAAGGTCTTCCTGTGGATGCTTTGGCGGTGGCGGCTGCAACAAAAAAGGATCTGGCAGAAGAAGAAAGCCAGACCGTCCATCCGCCTAACAAAGAGTCCTGCTCCCTGGACAGGATAGGGAAGCACACCTTTGCATCGGCGACCTTTACTATCAGGTCCCTGAATTATATGGCACACTTTACCAGACTTCAAAAGGGAGAAGCACACCTTTGCATCAGCGACCTTTACTATCAGGTCCCTGAATTATATGGCACACTTTACCAGACTTCAAAAGGGATCTGATTTCTGAGCTCTCTGAAACCTTAGCTGGTGCCGTGTCTGAGGTCCGTGACAAAGTGGCCTCTCAGCTGGCCACCATTGAGTCAATATCCAACTCTTCTATGTGACTGATATCTCACGCATCAGAAGGAGCAGCTAGAGCAGCGAGTTCAGCTGCAGTCTTGAGATGACACGCCTGGATGCGCTTGTGCAATTTCGCAGAACCCTTTAAGGCTTCCTTTCTTAATGCTCCCATTGAGGCCTCCTCATTGTTTGGACCCAAAGTTTGAAAGCACACTGGCCAGATGTGAACAGGACTGTAAGACCCTTTCTGCCGTAGGTGTCCGTTATTCATCCTCTCAATGTGCTTTCTCCTGAAACCAAGAGTGGGAAGATACGGTTCAAGAAATCTCAGGGTCCTTTCCTTTCCATGACACACAGGCCGAGTTTTTCCCTAGAGGCAGAGGGGAAACCTCACAGGGAAGACTCTCCTTTCGGGACAGAGGGGGGTCTGCATAACCAGGGTTCCAGGGACTCTTTCCCTGGCCAATCCTACCAGCACTCCTGAAGAGCGGCTCAACTCCTTTCCTTTGGAGGTGGTTGGGGGACGTTTCTCCTTGTACCCTTCTGCCTGGCTAACCATCACCACCGATTCTTGGGTACAAAGGATTATAACCAGAGGTTATCATATCCCCTTCGATCTTTGTCCTGTCCCTTCAAAAAAACCTTCTCGATGTTCCACCCAGTCAAAGGGAAGAAGCAGCACTAGAGATAGAAAAGCTGCTAAGAAAGAGTCATCCAAATAGTCCCTCCAGACCAGATAGGATTCGGATTGTATTCAAGACTATTTTTGGTGCCAAAGAAAACCGGGGACTGGAGACCAATTTTTGATCTCAGTGTATTGAACAAGTTTTTGAGTACAAAAATTCTGGATGGTCACAATACAGTCTATCCTCCCACTCTTGGAAAAAGACGATTGGATGTGCTCGATAGATCTTCAAGATGCGTACTATCACATAAAAGTGGACAGGCCATCAAGAAGATTTCTGCACTTCTGTGCAGGAGCCAGTCACTACCAGTTCAGAGTACTGCCCTTCGGACTCTCTGCAGCCCCCAGAGTGTTCACAAAGTGCATGGCAGTTGTCACAGCTCACTTGCGACTTCAAGGATTCCAGGTGTTTCCATACCTAGACGACTGGCTCATTTCCACCCCCACCAGACATCTTCTGGACGAAACCCTGGCATACTCTCTGCTCGCTGCACAAAGGCTAGGCATAACTATCTCAGTTGACAGAATTCATAGGGGTTATCTTGGACACAAAGAACTGCAGAGCTGCCATTCCAGAGCACAGACTTTTAAGGATAAAGCAACAACTGATTCCAATCCTTTCAAGGGAGAAATCCACGGCTTACTCTGTTCTACAGCTGTTGGGTTCCATGGCAGCCTCCATCACCATTGTCCCCCTGGCCAGGTTTCACATGAGGCTTCTACAATGGCTACTGCTCACCCAATGGTATCCCTTTCAGCATCCTCTTTCAGCCATGATTCGAGTAACCCACAGCTGCAAACAGGATTTAAATTGGTGGATGACACACAATCTGTCACAATGGTCTTGCCCCTTTCCCCCCCAGCAACCCAAGGCCACAGCGACCACGGACGCCTCCCTGATGGGATGGGGGGGCTATGTCAGGGACAGACAATCCAAGGCACTTGGTCCGAACGGGAGGCTCATCTGCATATAAATGTTCTAGAGCTGAGGGCAGTGCTTCTGGTGTTGCAAGCATTCCATCCCCTGCTGCTGTCTGGGACAATTGCAATTCAATCAGGCAACATGGCGGTGGTCTGGTACATCAACAAGCAAGGTAGAACCAAATCTTACCCCCTTAGCTGAGAGGCCATGAGGATATGGCAGTGGGCGATGGCTACCAACTGTTCTTCTAGCAACGCACATTCCTGGGAGTTCCAACGTGATAGCAGACTCAGCAGGTACATTCTTCAACCTCGAGTGGTCCCTGAATCCCTTGATAGTGGCGGAGATCTTCCACCACTGGGGCCATCCTTGCTGCGACCTCTTTGTATCCCCGACTGACTACAAATGCAGCAACTACTTCACCCTGATTCCTCCTCTGGGACAGTCAACCAGGGACGCTCTAGTCCACGATTGGCCCTCGGGTCTTCTTTACGCATTTCCACCCTTTCCCCTCATTCCCCTGTTTCTGAAGAAAGCCCATTGGTTGAAGATCAAGGGGATCCTCATAGCACCATATTGGCCTCGACAGATTTGGTTCCCCTTCCTTTGGCCTCACCTACTAGATCGACCATGGATTCTCCATCCAACCCCGGAGTTGATCTCACATCCACAGAACCTGATTTATTCCAACTTGAACAGCCTGAAGCTCACAGCTTGGCTACTCCAGTTCCCTTGATTGCCAGGCAGAATGATCTTTCTTTACCAGTACGTGACATTCTCATTGCATCGCAAGTCTTCCACTAGAATTACTTATCTGAGCAAATGGAAAAGATTTACCTGTTGGCGGAAAGATATACAAGTAGATCCCTTCTCGACACCAGTGTCGATACTAGACTATCTGGCCGACCTTTTCCAATTGGGTCTGTTGGACTCTACCATTAGAGTTCATTTGGCTGCAATTTCTAATTTTCATGAGCGTGTCCAAGATTCCTCTCATGTCCCACAAATTGTGCAAGACCTTCATAAAAGGTGTGACTCATCTGAAGCCACCTTTTAGAGAACCTATTCATCCATGGGATTTATCATTAGTTCTACAAGCTCTGACAATGCCACCTTTTGAACCAGCCTCTTCTTGTGACCTCAAGCATTTGACATGGAAAACCTTGTTTTTGTTCGCCATTACTTCTACCAGACATAGTTCTGAGCTTCAGGCTTTATGTATCAAGAGTCCATACTTAATTTTTCATAGAGATAGTGTCTCTGAGAACTAATCCATCATTTCTGCCAAAAGTGATCTCTGAAATGTTCATTAATCAAACCATTGAATTGCTAGTTTTCTTTCCCAATCATTCAAACAGAGGAGAGTATTGCCTTCATACCCTAGCTATCCACAGGCAAATCCATTTTTACTTAAACAGGACTAGGTCCTTTCGTAAATCTGACCAGTTATTTTTGGCCTTTTCTGGACCTAGATTAGGATCTGCTGTTCCTAAGGTCACATCAGCTAGATGGTTGAAGGACTGTGACCTTCATTTATACACAACGTAATATCTCGTTGCCTACTACCAATGTTCATTCAACAAGGTCGGTGGCAACTTCTGCTGCCTCCCATGCCAGAGCTTCTTTACATGACATCTGTGCAGCTGCAACTTGGGCTATGCCTCATACCTTCATCAATCATTACAAATTGGATTTGTCTTCCAGGGGAAGAGCATCTTTCGGTTCTATGGTGCTCAGGAATGTCCTTCCATAAGAGCCTCCCAGGAATAGAGGTAGATGGGGACTCTGTCCCATGCATAAGGAATGAGCGAGGATT
>NC_056741.1:253287431-253292431 GCF_019279795.1 Protopterus annectens | reverse complement strand
AAACCCAGATTTGATGAATATGCTTCACCTCAAAAAATCTAGATCCATCAGAGCCACAAGGGCGGGAGACTTAAACCTCGACACGGCTATTAATAGGATGTGCTGGAGGGATAGATTCATCACCCAAAGACTCCCTATGCTGTGGAACAAAATCCCAGTACATGTGAGGCAGAGCACCTCGCTGGCCTTGTTCAAGAGAAATCTTGACCAATGGATGGGAGATCGCAGATATACCCCAGGGATTACCTCAGTGTCACTGCTCGACAGAGCCACAGCAAAATAATGTGTATAGTTCCCCATACTAAAGGGGTGGCGTAAGCCACAAAACGATGGGCTAGGCTTGTAAATGCCCTCGGGCAGATAGCCTAGTATGAACCTATGAACCTATGAACCCATATTCTCCTGTGCCCAAACGGTCAATGTAGTCAAAATATTTTGCAGATATTCCTTATCTGGAACACTTGTAATCGGTCAGCATATAGACTGTAGAACACCTCAGATGAAAAAGTAAGGTCTGAAAGATGCAATCTAAATAAGTAAGGGCTTGGAACAGAGCCCTGTGGGACACCTTGACTAACCAAGAATTTCACCTGTCCAATTGGTGTGTGATACTTAACATGTCCTATTTGTAAGCCATGCAGCTGTCCATCTCATCAACAGATTCCTGTCTCAGACTTCCCATACTCTGGAACAAACTCTCTATATCAAACAAAGCTCCTCATTAGCACTTCACGAAAAATCTTGATTGGATGGGAGGAAATTCACCCCGGGGATCACTTCTGTGGCTCTGCTTGACAGGGGCACAGGAAAATAATTTTCTTTGGTGGCAAAAGCCAGGGTACCGTTTGGCTAGGCTTGTATAGGCCCTAGGGCCAATAGACTAGTACCTACCTATGAACAGTACATCAATACCTAGTTGTACTAAACAAGAGCCTAGGACAGAGCCCTGTGGGACACCTTGACTGTAACCAAGGATTTCACCTTTCCATTTGGTGTATACTTGCCATGTCCTATTTGTAAGCCATGCAGCTATCCATCTTATCAACAGTACATCAATACCTAGTTGTACTAATTTATTGATCAGTGTTGTGTATGATCCTGTCCATTGCTGAAGTTAAATATATATAAATCCCATCACAACACAATTTTTCATTCATAGCTGTTGTATTGTTATAGAACATCATGGTACAGGTGGTAATAGATCTATTTTCAACACATGCATGCTGATATATGGTTTCAAGTCCCAACCTATCCAGTTCTGACAATAATTTATCCAGTATTACCTTCTCCATTATTTTCCACAGCATGAAAGTAGACTTAAGGGTCTATATGTTTCTGGGTTTGTCCTACTCCTCTTTCCCTTAAAGACCGGTTTAATAAGTGCATGTCTCTAACCTTGAATCTCCCCATATTTATATGTGCTAGTGAATAATAGATATAATGGTAGTCTAAGTTCTTGCTAAAGTGTTCTCGGGTCATTGTTACTTATTCCATCTCCTCTTTGCGCTTTGTTTGGATCCAGTTTGCACAGTTCTTTTTCAATATAATCTAATTTGATTCCAGTGTCTGGGGTTACCTGGATGTCACTAGGACACCTTATCACCCCTTTTGTGGTGCCAAACTGTTTTCATGAGATTTTGTAAATATATCTGTAATCTGTTGTCTGAGAATAAATTTTAGAATCTGCACACAGTTTATCAATTTGAGTATCTTTACTCCTTCCACATCTTGTGTGTCTATAAAAAGGTATCCTATTATGCTCAATATCTTTATATAAATTGTCTTCAGTTTCTTCTTGATCTTGTCTAACACTATGCTTAATCTGTTTGTCCAGCTTGTTTATTTCAGTTTTCAAAGTTGTAGTATATATAAGTAAGGGGGGTGTGGGGTGAGGTGCAGAGGACTTGACCCGTGCAAAAGCATGTTTTTAGGATTTATTTCTTGTGGAGAATGTTTTCAGTGAAATGAGTTGTCAGTGTTAAGCATTTACATTGATATGCGCTCGACCTTATGAGTTTCCGTATTATGAAATAGACCTGTGACTGTGTGTGTGTGTGTGTGTGTGTTTGTTTATATATGTGTATGTTTATATTTATGGAAGTACTTAAAAATTGAGCAAAATGCCCAAATGTCTTTGCCTGTAATGTCAACACACAAAAATGTAAACGTAACCACGACAATGCATTATGCTTGCTCCAAGCTGTGATAAGCCAACTGAGCCTATTCGAACGGCCCCTGTGCAGTGGTGGCCCAGAGAGAAAAGCTTCAAGAATGAGACAATAACAGAGAAATACCATTCCGTTTGAAGTAGTTGTAACAATCGTTGTAGTAAACCTCATAATATTATACTGTAATGAACACATTTTTAAAGTAAAATTTAAAGGAATAGCTTTCAATTTTATGAATGTATCCAAATGAATAGAATAGAAATACACCATATGAGGCAATGTTAGTTAGCCAATGTAGCAAAACTGCAGTGGCCCATACAGCTGGCATTGAGCACATACTTTTTATTTATGGAGAAATTACAAGTATGATATTTGTTAGTTAGTGCAAGTGCAGTCGGTGATAAAAGTGGAGAAATTAAACGGAACAATGAGGCAAGGTGCCTGAAATAACTCGTAACCAACAGAAGATGAATACAGGCACCAACAGGAGGTCAACAAATTCACAGTTCAAGAAAGACTCCGAAGGAACAGCTGTTTTATTCAAAAACATGAAATAATGTTTCTAATATTGGGGGTATCCTGATTGTAAAACATAATAAAATTACCCCCCAAAACACCTTCCCCTTGATCACCTGAATGATTCGATGTAACATTAGTGTCCATAACAAATATCTCTGCCTGTGATGTGTCCACCCTATCACCACCTAAAATAGGGCTAAACCTGCCAGATCTTCCTACCCTCACCTCAGCCATGACCTCTTCTACCAACCCCTTATGATATTTTCTAGCAAAAAATATATCCCTCACTTTAGTACTTTCACATTCATAATCCACGTCTCTAGGTGTCATTCTACAGCTATGAATGAATTGCCCCTTTACAGTGCTTCTTTTATGTCCCAAAACTAAATCCATAAGTTCTGTATGTACTAAGAAAGTGTTGTAGTGTAGGTTCCCATATTGATAAATTGCCTCCTGGAGCCATTCCATGCCCGTTTTGTGGGGAATTGCATGAAATAAGTCCTGTATATCCAATGTAACAACGAGGGAACCCGAATACATGTCCTCCTTAATACTCCTAAGGAAATCACAAGAGTAAGTATTCCACCCGCACTGGTCCAAATATTTTTTAAATTCAGATCTAAATATTTAGCCAGGGGGTAGGTTTTAGACAGACTGGCTGCCACAATAGGTCTCGGGGGATCCTCAAGGTTTTTGTGCACCTTGGGGATCCCAAAGATGGAAGGTTATTCTAGGCTTCTCCATGTAAAGATACTTGAAAATATCCTGGTTGATAAGATCATCTTCTAGCATGTCCTTCAAAGCAAAATCACTTTTACGATATACCAAATGTATTTCATTCCTGGACACACTAATGTATCTGGATGTATCATTTAACATCTCTAGCATCTTACTAGTGTACAGGATGTTATCTGTAAAAAACACCCCTCCCCCCTTATCAGGCTGTGTAACCCTAACATAGTGGTTTTCTCTAAAGGATTTAATATCAAATTCTTCCTTGCTAGGGTTATGCCTGCAACTCTGCTGGATGGCAATGCTGTTTCTCATCTCCCTTTCAACTTGTACCTCAAAATTTCTCAATTGTGGGTGCAATGGTGGATTTATGGTACTAGCTTTTTTAACTTCTTTAGTACTATTCCTGCTTTCTTGTCCCTGAAACATAATTTCTAAATTATTTTTCCTCAGGAACAA
Organism: Protopterus annectens; assembly: GCF_019279795.1. Taxonomy (NCBI): domain Eukaryota; kingdom Metazoa; phylum Chordata; order Ceratodontiformes; family Protopteridae; genus Protopterus; species Protopterus annectens. Next base: position 253,288,553 of record NC_056741.1, on the reverse strand, counting down.
TTTTAAATCAATGTGTGTCTGCAACATGTCCCTTACTAGTAGGAATGAATTTGAAGCCTTTTGAAAATATCTCAAAATGCTTACCAGTAACTTCCACTCCACTATAATTGTAAATGCTAAAGTCATTAAATATATAACGTGATCCTTCCACTACAATACTTTCCTCCCCTTCCTGTCCCCCTAAACTGGCTATTTATTCTAATACCTCCTGCCGTTTGGGGGACCCCTCTGAAAATATTGAACCGGGTTTTTTTGTCTCAATCTATCTGATCTCCTGAGTTCCGGAAAGTCTACATTATCAGGGATTTATTTTTCTGGTCCCCTAGTTATCTTAGAATCATACTCTCCATGTTGTGTCCCCCTTGTGTTGTGGGTATTTATACCCCTGTGTGTCTATACCCCTATATTGACCACTATACCCTCTAGGAGGAAATGGGTCTTTTCTGGGGAAGGGGTAGGCCTGTTTCTGATGGTATTTCCTCAAATCCCTGTCAATTTACCACATTTTCTTTTATAAATCATGTTATATTTGTCTTCCACCTGTTTTTTAATCAGGTGGTATTTCCCATTTTCCTCTTTAATAGAAAACACAAGGTCATTAGTCACCATACGATTCAAATGCTCAATATACTCAACAGATTATGCATTTGCCTTTCATTTTCTTTAATTATAGCCCTCATAACTTCATGTCCACTACGGTCAAAAATCTGTAATTCCTGTTTTATGTAATTGTAAAGGGGCAATTCATTCATAGCTGTAGAATGACCTCTAGAGAAGTGGATTATGAATGTGAAAGTACTAAAGTGAGGGATATGTTTTTTGCTACAAAATATCCTAAGGAGTTGGTAGAAGAGGTCATGGCTGAGGTGAGGGTAGGAAGATCTGGTAAGTTTAGCCCTATTTTAGGTGGTGATAGGGTGGACACACATCACGGGCAGATGTCTTTTATGGACACAAATGCTACATCAAATCATTCAGGTGATCAAGGTGAAGGTGTTTTTGGGGGGTGATTTTGTTATATTTTACAATCAGGATACCCCCAGTATTAGAAATATTTCATTTTTTGAATAAACGGGTGTTCCTTCTGAGTCTTGCTTGAACTGTGATTGACCTCCTGTTGGT
>NC_056741.1:253277431-253282431 GCF_019279795.1 Protopterus annectens | reverse complement strand
GCACTACATTTTGAAAAGTGGCTAAATAAAATCTAATTATTCTTACAGTAACTAATGTCTTTTGGTTTTTCCTGGTTATGGGTCGCCACAGTGGAACTCTGGTCCGCTAATGATTGGCAGTGGATTTTTTTATGGTACCGAGTTGCCAGCCCAACACCCAACCTTCAAAGAAGGCACACCCATTCACACACGCACCCACCTGCTTATCTTTAAATGTCCCTCGACCGCAGGGAGGACATGCAGACTCCACACAGAAGGCGCTCCAGCCAAGAATCTAACAGGAGAACCTCTTGCTGTGAGGCGACAATGCTAATCGCTGCACCACCGAGGCTCTAATTATTCGTACAGTAACGGTAAGCAAAATTTCTTTTTCTTTTCATATTTATTCTGTTCCTGTAGTAAGTGTAGATTTTTTTCCTAAAAATGTTTGTGAATGTGAATAAGAACTGTAGTCAGTTAAAATGTACATTTCATAGGTTCATAGGTAGGTACTAGGCTATCTGCCCGAAGGCATTTATAAGCCTAGACGGAATGTGTTGGCTTTCGCCACCCCCTTAGATTATTTCCCTGTGCCTCTGTCCAGCAGAGCCATTAAAGTGATCATAGCATATACTGATACTATTTTTTCTGCCCTTTTATTATGACATTACAAATGTATTTTGTTCATTGCTACACGTTTTGTTTGAACACAAATTTTAGTACGCATGCTAATTTTTTTTATTGTAAATCAACCACGTTACGTACTGCCTGAACATCATACATAGTCCTTGCATAATTATATCACATCATAACAGAACCCTTAGCAACAAGCTATTTACATATCAGTTAAAGCAAATAACTATTGCTGTTCATAGGCGAAAAACACAGTGTGCAAAAACAGTCCTAATACCTTTGTGAATGCATATAGTCTTACCTCATAAGCTTTCTGCATAAAGAAGGTCTGCTCCAGTGATCCAGCATAACTTCACACTGATAAAAATTCTAAGACGTCTGATACTCTGAAGGGACAGTAAGAACTTGTGCGGCTATTTCAGCAGTGCATCACCTGGTTGTGGAGGGTACCATAATCAACTTTGCTTGGAAGAATGAGCCCAAACAATTGTCATTGTATCCAGAAAAGAGGGCAACATACTGTCATCTTGTGCAGTCTTCCACTAGGCTGGGTTACCAATTCTCACTGGTAACTAACTTAGAGAGAAGAGTTTAACTTTTTTGTTTCTGCATAGTCTACTAAGAACATTGGATCATTTTTTAAAGGAAGATTCATATTAATAACCACCTTACCTCTATCAATTCAATAATTTAGATATCTAGATATAAGTTCACATGCCAAAAACTTTCTACTGTCACACCCAACACAAATGGTTTCCATTGGATACCTAGAGTACCTATTGCCTCTAGGGGTCCATTGATCATCCAAGATTAGCTTCAGCTGATGCTTGTGAAGTTTAGGGATCTACACTAAGTATTGCAAAAGGCTTAGTTGAACTATTCCGTCCTCTACACCCAGCTGCAGTTTGAAACTTCTTATGTGCAACTCTGTCATAGAATGGGGTGAGAGGCTCCAATGGTTATCAAAGAGTGGGAATAAATGTGAAGCCTTCATCTCTGATGTTGATAATTCTCTACCCCAGTGCCGCTCTACAGTTTCAGTAGCTGAGAGGGGATTATTTCTATTTAGTTGAAACAACAGAGACTTAAGCACTGAGTGATGCAGTTGAAAGTAACATCATCTCTCAATCGAAGGGAGGTTATAGTGCTCCTGCAGGAAACCAAAATGGACTTTGATACAACGGAGTTTTCCCACCACTGTGTCAGCTGTGATACTTCCATAATCTTTCACCCCTACCTTGTGGAATGTCTGCCTCCAGCTGCTGACTCAGGGTGGTCTCACATGGGGATATGGAAGTCTTAAGATCGGAATCAAACCTATGGCCTTGCCCATCTTGTGTATAGCTTGTTATGTAATTTGGAGCATATACCAAGATTGGGATAAGATTCCAAACTTCACACTAATACAGCAGATGGCATTGTGGGCTGTAATACCTGAAATATATGCATCTAATTATGCTCATAACATATGGTTTTCCTTTTTCAAGCTGTATGCCCCACTGTCTGTAGGGGTGGTAAGCAGCTTATAAGTAGAAGCTTCAGTGGCTCAACAGTTAGCACACTTGCCTTTGATGCTGAAAGATCAGAAGACTGTAGGTTCTATTGCCACACCAGGAATGTGGATTAATTTTCATATAGTGAAACTACAGTGCAGGGTGGGGGGGGTGGATGTTGTACTCCTGTGTGTACTGTCATTTAGATGAGACATTAAGTCAAAGTCCTGTCCATCTGAGTTGGTGATAGGTCAGGTGGATGTAAAGGATCCATTGACACTTATTGAAAAAAGCATGTATTTATTTAAACAATTTTAAATTACATAGAAATTCCTGCATTTAACAACGCAGAAATCCTACTTGCTAAGGTAACACTAAATACACAAAAACAGCTAAATATCATAGGATCATATATCCTTCCAGGAGATAACAAAACCCTAGAATCTCTCCTTCATTGGGTATCTGAAACCCTCCCCATGAAACAGTTATACTGGGAGACTTCAATATTGATTAGACCTCACTTAACTCACCCCACCCTTCAAATCATATTCACCTCTACAGTTTCTCACAGCTTATACAAACCACCTACTAGGATAGACAAAACATCAAACAGTAATCAATACTAGATTGGATTCTCGCTAAGTGCCCATCTTCCACTCATAATTTTGGTACACTACCTGACACACTAAGCGACCATCTCCCATCCTTTTTCATCAGAGACTAAACTAAACTCACTGGAACTAGCTCCCTTAAATACATTAGATGCACTAAAAACTGCAGGGCTCATGACCTTAATACAGCCCTTAAACACTCAAACTGGTCCCCCCTTTTAACTCTTCCTCTAGACGAAGCAGTTGAGTATTTCAACACTATCTTGCTGATTGTTACTACTATGCTACTAAAATTTAATAAATTGTTTTCTAGTCCAGAGGAGCTTTTCTCCCTGGGTCTCTGCTGAAAATGAGCCAAAAGCTCAGCTAGACTAACCCGGTTAACAAATGTAAAATAAATAAGTAAAATAAATAAAATAAATTAAATAATAAATCTTCTTAGGCATTCTCAACCAACTTGCCCCAGCAAGATGGATCTTCACTAAAACCAACTATGCCCATGGCTTACCAAGAACACTAGGCAACTTATGAAACAAAGGGACAAAGCATGGGACACCTGGTGCAAAAACCAAACTATTCCTAATAGGCAAACATTCTTGTAAAAATACAAATCAGACAAGACAAACTAAAATACTATAACGAAATTCAAACAAAGCACAATACCAACCCACACGTTCTGGGGCTCTATAAACAGTATTCTCCAACCAGGTAAATCACAGACTCCTCATCCAAACATAGATACCACCTCCATTAATACCGCAACCCAATTCAATGAGTTCTTTACAAATTTTGCACCTCAGCTGTCGATAGACCCACCCTCCTCTACCCCCATTATAATACATAACCCGTCAAATAACCCTAACTCCTTCACCCTTCAACCTGTACCAACTTACACTATCTATAGACACCTAACCAAACTTTAATCCACCACCCCCAGCAGTAGACAAACTACCCACCAGATTCGTACAAATAGCTGCCAAAGCCATTTCCTTCCCAGTATCAATAATCATAAACAGATTAATCTCAGAACAAAAAGTGCCACTTCTCTGGAAAATCTCCTATGTTATACCAGTACATAAAGGGGGCACTTCCACTGACCTAACTGTCGCCCTATAGTTATACTTTCCCCACTGGCTAAAATACTGAAAAAATGTATCCATGCCCAGATCCTAACACATCTCCTCTCCAATAATCTTCTTGCTGACACTCAACACAGATTCTACCCCAACCATAGTACTACCACAGCACTCATTCATTTTCGTAACCTAGTAAATATGCAACACAACAAGGGCCAACTAGTGTCTGCAGTTTTTCTTGACTTATCAAAGGCGTTTGATACAGTCTCCCATACAAAATTCTAACATCACTCTCAGAATTAAAACTAACTATCCCCATGCTACTTTGGTTTCAAGACTATCTCTCCCAATGCCAATAAGCTGTTTAGTGGAAAAACTCCCCTTCTTCCTGTCAAACTAGGAGTACCCCAAGGTTCAATCCTAGGACCCCTACTTTTCACTATATTTACATATAATCTTCACAAAGCCACCCCTTTAGCAAACTTGGTTCAATATGCGGATGACTCCACCTTAATCTGTTTTGCCCCCACCCTCTAACAGTTTCACATTAAGACCCAAGAAGCATTTACATCCATCGAAACCTGGCTGTCAAACTCCCAGCTAATACTAAATCCTAAAGACCCATCTTGTGCTATTCCATCTCTGCAAAGCAACAGTATCTACGCCCCCATTCTCCATTTCTGCGTCCGATAATACTCCTATCTCCCCTGTCACACAAACCAGATTACTAGGGGGTCAATAATAAGAAATTTGACAACCCTATAGTTCAAAGAATAAGCAAAGTCCACAAAAAAACTAAGCACTCTTTACAGACGTACAAACTTCCTACCTAACAACAGTAAAGTCACCGTAGCTCATACCCATCTTCTCTCTACCTTGTGTATGCTTTTCCTACCCTAATTAATCTAAACAAGAGTGATTTAAACAAGTTTTCAGAATGCTTCAACAGAATAGCAAAATTCACCACAAACTCCTCCTACTGTGCCCACCATTGTTAAGCCCTAAAACAACTCTTTTGGTTGGAACTTTCAAACACCTTAACCCTAAGCCAACTTATTCTAGCTCACCAAATACTGTACCAGCCTGACAAAACTCCAGCCTTAGACCTGTTTTCTCCCCGGGCCTCCACTGAAAACGGACAGCTATGTCCAGTCGGACCTCCCCAGTAAACAAATGTAAAATAAATACATAAATAAAATAAAGTAGCA
>NC_056741.1:253269931-253272431 GCF_019279795.1 Protopterus annectens | reverse complement strand
ATATATATATATATACATATATATATATATATATATCAAGAATTGTTATTGGCTGTGTCAGAAATTATGGATGATGTAATTAGTAGGTGATATGATGCTTTGTTAGATATTATGGAGAAGTATGGGATAGGTAATAGAATGAGGAAAGAGAGTATGTCAGCATGTCCAAATAGAATGAGAGTGTTAGTGAATGGGTGGCTGAGTAAAGAAATATGCTTGAAATGTGGTATAAGACAAGGGTTTCCCATGAGTAGAACATTGTTTGCATTAGTAATAAATGGGACAGTAAGTGAAGTACCTTATAAAATTAAAGATGCTGGATATGTGATGCAAATAGAGATGGTGATTTCCAGTAGTTTGGCATAAGCAGGTGATCTAGTTTTCAAGAAGAAAATATGGATGAGAGAAGTTTTGGTTTGTCTGAATGGATGTTTAAAGGAAGTAGGAAAGAACTTGAATAAAGGTAAGGGTTTGGGTGATGTGAAAATTGTATGTGTGTATTTTTCAGTGAATTAAATATCTTTGCTAGGATTGAAACTTGGGGAAAATTATGTAGTTATGATGCAATAGTAGGGTTTGATAAATGAAATAAAAGAAATACGTCTTCTGTGGAGGACATGTACATTAGCATTGAAAAAAGGCTTATCCAATTAGTTCTTAATCAGGGAACTAGCTTATATATCAAATGTTTATAGCTTGTATATCAACAGTTTATAAAATTCCAGAAAAATATGGAAAGGAAATTATGTAGTTGGTGTTTTTTTTTTTTTTTTTTTTTCATATGGGGTTCAAGACTAAACCCAGTGAAAAGATTTGCATTGCATACGAGTGAAGATGATGCAGGATTAGGATCACTAAATCCAGTTCTGTTTCTTTTAAACTTATGTAGACTACATAGTTCAAGTGGGTAAAGGAAAAGAATAAGAAATTAATAGCAAGAATGTTTAACTATAAATACAATATTGGGAAAGATGATAATATGTAAATGAAATTAAAAACTATTAAGAAAAAATATTGATGTGGAAAATAAAAACGGATATAGAGAAAGATGGAAAGACGTGCTATAATATTGTGATGAAACAACATTATTGTATAAATCCATGGGAACATTTACCAGAAGGAATGATTAAAGCCGTTAAGGTAAGGAAAAATTGGTTTACTAAGATAGAGTATCAGGATTTCATAGATCGTAGATCATAGATTAGTACTAGGCTAACTGCCCTTGTGAGCCATTTTAAGCCTAGCCAGTTATCCCTTGTGAGACTCAAACCCTGCACCTTGTGTTTATAAGGCAAACACCTTAACCATTAGGCCACCCTTCCAACCCTATTTTCTATGGAGGGGGGTAGTAAAGAAGCTAATGGGAATATGCCATGTAAAAAGACACATAAAATATTGTTTTTTGTTACAAGGAGGAGACAACAAAGCATATATATATTTTTTTAATGTAAAAGTGGTGAAACTCTGGAAGAAAGTTGTTTGAAGCATATTTTTTGAGAATATTAATGGCATAATCATATTTATAATGTTTATATATTGATATAAGAACAAGAAAGAATATGTAACAAGGGTATTTTATGTAATGTACATTCTTAATGCATTTATTTGTGTGGCATTTGTCTTTGAAAAAGATCCCAGCATATGTAGCTATTTATTTGGATATCAGTCTATCATTAACTTGCACATCTATGCAGTTATATAAATGATGTATACATTTTTAAAACACATGCATTATAACTATATATTATGTTTTTTATAATTCTTTTTGTATTAAATCTGCAGTTCTTAATTACTCTTATGAACACTTAACTGACTACTGTTGGTCAAGAAGAAAACTGATGCATTGTATATGTGTAAATGTCCTATGTCCTAAGAACTATAAATCAATTAAGTTGTTCAGCTAATGATCAAAGTCCAGAATTTATGTGAAATGACAGCTGTAAAATATATTGTCCAGTACAAATCCAAGTGCAGCTTTATGCTGAATGGATAATTTCCCTGAAAGAAGTTAATGTATAATCTCCTTACTTTTCGGGTTTAACTGTTTGAAATGCTGATGTGAGCTTGGAGGTTTCTTATGATATTTGTACATAAACACAGCTATAGTAATGACATTGTCCTTTGTTTATGTTTTTACTTCATTGCTTATTTATGTATTAAGTTGGCTAGTGAACTGTTCATCCTGGACCTCATTCATCTGTGATGTGGAATACAGGGCAAGGGTGAATGCATAGGTATAGATGTGCAGTTTAGTCAGTTGTCCAGAATATTTGTTTTTGGGAGAACAGCAGAATATGCAAGCACCTTGCGAACAGTGAATAGAAGTCAGGATAGAGCCTCAGAGTTGTGAGGCAAAACTTTACGCCACTGAGCCAGTGTGATTTTTTTTTTTTTTTTTTTTCACTCGTACAGCTGTATACTAGACCATTGCCAGTTAGGAGGTATTTTAAAATTGTATTTCTTTAGCACTGTTTTGTGTGTCCTTGAGACAGCACATCTA